>NW_026915717.1:60000-155000 GCF_034315485.1 Pezoporus occidentalis | reverse complement strand
CAGGAAGAAAAGCTTCTTGGTTTGTTGGGTTTTCACCGTTTTCCTTCAATTTAGGAAGTTCTTTTCATCACAGCCATAAAATCAGTCAAAGCAAAGAGCAGACTGAGCCGTGGCCCCGGGTCTGTCCATAGGGAATGTTTCACTTACAGGAAGATCAGTGCAGATAGTTTTACCCAAAGGAACAACCCATTCCATTCCTCCCCATCCCAATCCCCCTTTTTTAAGAAGAGGAAAAGAGAACCTGGAATACAAATCAAAAAGGAAAAGAATTGATCGGAATTGAGTGCCAAGAACTTGTATGATGGTTGTAAATCTGACCTGGAGCACAGGAATAGCACCTTCAAAGAGCTGAAACGAGCCCGAGCCGTGCCGTGATGCTTTGCTTATGGACTGGTACCACTGCTGGCTCCTTCCCAGGGCCTGCTGTTCACTGCAGGCTCTTGCAGCTCCGATACAAACAGTTCCCTTCATCCAGAATCCATTCCTGATTTATCCCAAGGGGAGGACATGGCCAGGGAAGAGCTCATCTCAGTCTCCCCTCGGGCAGGTTAAAGCCATTCCCCTTGGCCTGTCCCTGCATCCCTTGTCCCAAGCCCCTCTCCAGCTTTCCTGCAGCCCCTTTAGGCATTGGAGCTGCTCTAAGCTCTCCCCTTCAGGAGCCTTCTCTTCTCCTCTTCCATGACCCCAGCCATAGGTGCTCCCTGTTGCAGATGCTCTTGGCTGCTGCGGAGCTGGGGCCATGCTGAGCCTTGGAAAACAGGCTTGGAGCTTCCCTGCACGCACATGGAGCACAAAGGGATCCTGCTCTTTGAATTCTGGAGATGCTCCCGTACAAGTGACCTGGTGCTGCTTGTTCCCCTGGCACATTTGGCCTTGCTGGGCTGGGAAGCATCCCAGGTATGAGCAGCAGGAGGGAAGGGGATGGAAGAGAAAGGTTTAAGCACCAAGGAGATAGGAAAGCAAATTCCAAAAGCTCTCAGCTTCCAAGTGGACTCTGCCCTTCACCCTGGTGCGGAGAGACCCGGGGTTGGGACAACTCTTCATTCTCCGTGCTGGTTTATTCACTTCCTGGAAAACCCTGCCCGGTGCTGAGAGCAGTTCCCACTGGAAGACACCTTTGAAAAGGATCCCGTTTTTCCAGGAGCGTTTGAGGCTTTGAAACCTTGGAACCTTTGGGAAGGATTCCAAGGATTTCGATGATGGGGGGGGGGGGAAGTGTTCTGGGGAAACCACAAAGCCATTCCCAAGCTGCTCCCAGCACCACCAATTCCTCCCCATTCCCTGGGGCAGTAGTTCACTGGGATGCAGGCGATTCCCATGCAGCCGCCCTCCCCGCTAAGAGACTCCAGAGAATCAGTGCAAGTGTGGCTGAATCCATTTATTATTGCAGTTTGTAGGGATTTTAGGGGGGAAAAAGGCAAAAAAAGAGCAAAGTTTCTACCCAGTCCTTTCCAATGTGGCTCAGTTGAGAAAAGAAGGGTGGGAATGAAGTTCAGTGCCTCCTCCCCTGCTTCTATGGCTAAACAGTCTAAGTGGGATCTGTCAAGGAATGGGTGGGAGGAAACGGGCTCAACCCACCTCTCCCTCCCTCTGGAATGGTCCCCTCCAGCATTCCCAGCCACGCTTCCTCGTCATTCCCATGTTCAAGGGGGGAAGAAGCAGCAGCACGATGTGACTGGCATGTTTGCATCCACATGCCACTCTGGCTCGTCGCTGGCTTTTTGTCTCTAATCCCAACCGTGGGATTGACAGAGGGGAAAACTATGCCAAACGACAAATAAAAGAGAATCCAAAGAGGGCAGAATTCCAGGTGGGAGAGGAGGGGAGAGGTTCCCATCCTTTCCATCTGTGCAGCATCTCAGGTCAGAGGCTCCTAATGTAGGAATGATGGGAGCATCGCATCAGGTGCAGAAGCCTCTAGGCTGGCTCTGGTGCATCCCTGGGCCTCCCGGATTGAAGTGTTCCCAGTCTGCTCCTCAGACCCAGCTGGATCCGGGCATCTGCCTGCGGAAGAATTCCACCATTCCGGGTGAATTTGGGATTGAATGAGAGCAGTGTAAAAATCGCCTGTGGGGAAAAACCAGCATCAGGCTTCTGGAAGGGGGCAGTTGGGAAGAGGAAATGTTTTCTCAGGGGGGTTTTAGGGAAAAATGGACATTTTATAGAATACAAAAATATTCCCAAGTGAAAAATAGACGTTTTCTACTCTGAGAACTCCTGGTTTTTCCTTCCTAAACGATTCCTTTGCCCTGGGCTCTGTCACAGATGATGCTTTCCAAGAGGGAACGTTTCCAATCGATTTGGGAAATAGGAAATCCTCACAAGATCCTATTCAGCTGAGATAGGGAGCAGGGAGGGAGATGGATCAGATCTGGGATCTTGTTTGGAAACCAGTCCTAAATCCCCTCTTGTGCTTGCCTGATGGGGTTGGAACTGGAGGAGCTCTAAGGTGCCTTCAACCCAACCCACTGCATGGTTCTATGATTCCATCGTTATCACCGTGCTGCTTAAGGTCATTTCGGATGAGGAGCAGGAGGATTTCCCTGCTTCCTGCTGACTCCAGTCCATGAAGCAGCCATAACCCACACCCCTCCCAGCCCAGTGCTCTCCAAGCCTCCAGGCTTGGATGTGCCACATCTGGAAACCATCTGCATGTTTCCCTCGCTCTCCCCATCAAAGAGCTGAAGGGCTTTATCAGAGAGGCTCTTTTTTTACTCCCTTTTAAGGATTATGGGTTTTCCTCTGATGCATCCAAATGGATCCTTCAAGTGTTAGCCAAAGGAAGGAAAACAAAAGGGAAGGAAGCAAACTGCTGGCTAAGGGACAGGTCCAACCTGCAACACGCAGCGCTGCAACGAGGGTGCTGCCGCTTCCGAGCAGGGGCACAAGTGATGGGTTGTGGCAAGGGCCAGATCTGAGCTTTGTAACGTGGGAGATCTGCAGGAAGCACCAGTAATGATTCCAGAAGTGATCCCAATGGGAAAGTGGGAGGAGCAGCAGTAACGGACCCCCTCAGCAATGCTTCCACACCAGCACCGAGAGCCTGAGGAGTGAAGACCAGCCCCAAGCGAGCAACCCGAGGGAGGTCAACCAGGAGCAGCCCCACCAGCAGCGACCAGAGGGGTCAATGTCCTGGGCTGTTTGCAGGGCAGGGAAGGGAATTGGGATCCTTTCGTTGGAAAACGAGGAGCAAAGGTTGGGCTTTGAGACCCGGGAGAGGCTTCACCTCCTCCTTTCTTTGTCTTTCTGCTTCCAGGCCTGAAAACTGAGCTGCCAAGTGCTTGGCATCGCCAGAGGAGGTACCTGAGCTCTCTTAGGGGCTCAGCTTTCACCTCCCTGGGCCTGATTCTGCTCTTAGGGACTATCCGTTGCAGAAACCAAGCCTGTGCATGCAGGAGGACAGAACCCAAGCTACCAGAATACTCCGGGCTCCTGTGCACAACCCCGATGTTTCCATTTCCCCTCAAAGCAAAGGCAAAAGAAGAAATGGTCATGGAAAAGCCAGAAAACACCCCCCAAAGAACCCGGATGGGCCAGCTCATAGATTCCAGGCTTTCATCCTCTGTTTGCATGGAAAGGAAGACATCGAGCTGCTAAGTCCCATTGCAAGGGGGTCTGGGAAGCATCAAGGGAGAGCCAGGCTTGGGCTGAACGCAGGTTGGATGCACAAGAGCAAGAGCTGCCGAGCCCAGGAGGTTACAGGAGGGACCTGTGCCAGGCCAGAGCTTCCAGGATCTTCAAGACAGTTCCTGGCCGATGGGGGTTTCCTGGGATGGGCACCTTTGGTTTGGTCCCTTCCTTCCAGGAGCACAGGGAGGGAGCGAGGCTCTTGGTCAAGGAGCTGCAATGCTCAGGGGTCAGAGCAGCGAAGCCAGGGCTCAACCAGCACAAGAGCATCCGTGCCCCCAGCGCTGCTCCGGGCATGCAGGGCCATTCCCTAGGGACCCGCTTCTGCCCTCCAGGCACGGCAGGAGCCGGGGGCTTGCAGTGCAAAGGGTGCTCTTTGAGAAAGGAGGTATGAAACTGGCAGTGAATTTATTGGAACACGGGGCGGTTGCAACCAGGGGATGCGGTGGAGGGAAGGAAGGGGTCAAGCTTTGAGAAGCGGGGTTTTGGGGGGGAACAGGCACCTTGTCACTCTTGGAACACTGTCAATAATAATAATAATAATAATAATAATAATTAAAAAACCAAAGGACCAAAGGGCCTCCCCTGCCCCTCCCTCCCCCCGGCGCTTGCCTTCACATCATGCTCTTCCTGTACTGTGAGCTCTGTCTGCCCCGCGAGTCCGACTGCTGCAGCTCCAGCTCTTTGTACAGGTCCCTCAGCTCCCTGATC
The DNA here is from genome assembly GCF_034315485.1 of Pezoporus occidentalis. NCBI lineage: Eukaryota > Metazoa > Chordata > Aves > Psittaciformes > Psittacidae > Pezoporus > Pezoporus occidentalis. The sequence continues at coordinate 150,662 of NW_026915717.1, read as the reverse complement.
TCCTGCAGCACCCTCTTGGCCTGGCTCCACGTGGACGAAGCCTCCCCCAGCAACCTCTCCGATTCCTGCAGGATCCTGTCAGAGTCCGACTTGGAGGAGGATGAGGAGGAAGAGGAGGACGTGGTGGTGGTGGTGCTGGTGCCGGAATCCTTGGGCTTTCTCTTGCCTTCCCCGTAGCCCTTCACCTCCGTCAGCAGTTCCTGAGTTTTTTCCAGTTTCAGTGCAACCAATTCCTGCAGCCGGGACAACCGCTCGGGCTCTGCGGGGCCAAAGGGAGCCTCCAGCCCCTTCCTCGGCGCCCGCTGGGAGGCAGAGTCCCTCCGGGACAGGATCTCTTCCATGGAGGCACATTTGTTCTTCTCGGAAAGCGACAGCTTCTTGGGGACCTGCGGGGTGTACACGGGGCCCTTGTCGATGGCCTCGCCGCGCTGCCCCGCTCGGACCCACGCGCTCCCGTCGCGCCGCGGCAGGCTCCCTGTCCGGCCCTTCTCCCACGCCGTGGTGTCCTGGGAGCCGGAGCGGCGCCGGCCCGCAGTGAGATGCGCCATCGACTTGTCCAGGTCCACGCGGAAGCTCCCTTCGCAGGAGCTGTGGTCCTCGGGAGAGGCGTCCTCCTCCTGGATCAGGTCGAGGGTCAGCATCCCATCGGAGGTTGAGGTAGATGCCTGGAGGGGCGAGGAAGAGCGGGCTTGGCGCAGGGATACGCGCGCACTGGGGCTCGACGCCTGCGCCGGGATGCAAAGTGGGATTGGGAATACTGGGGTGAGCTATGACAGAGCCCCAGCTATGTTCCAGCTGAACGGCCTCGGAGGAGCCATCTCGAGCTGTACCGGAGCTGGATGGCTCCTCTCCATTGGGAGCCTGAAGGGGCGTTCCGTTGGAAATGGGGTGCCAGTGGTGGGAAAGGCTCTGCCCGGGGCTCTGCTCCACAGGAGCGGAGGGCAGCACCCGAGGACCCTTAGGACAACGGCGGGCTCAGGACAGAGCTCACGCCCCAGCTCCTGTCGAGCTTCCCTACAACCGCAATGGGAATTGCACCCAAGGAGGTGCCGGGGATGGGGGGCACCTACCACAGCCATGAGGTGTCCCCGCGTCGGAGGGCGTCGGGAATGCTGGATTTTGGCTCTGTCCCGCGTTGGGTGGGCGAGGAAACTGTCCTCTTCCACAGTGACCTGCGGGGGACAAAGACGGGAGCACCCGGGGCCGCTCCTGGTGCCTGTTCCAGGCTGCGCTGGCTTGAAGGGACCCCAAAGCCCACCCAGCTCCAGCCCCTGTGTCCAAAGCCCCTCTCCAGGCTTCCTGTAGCCCCTTTAGGCACTGGAGCTGCTCTGAGGTCTCCGATAGACCTCGAGTTCACCTCTCAGAGTATGAAGGGTTTTGTGGAGCCAAATCCCATTCCTTATTTCATTTACTCCCGTGGGATTCCCTTTCCCTGGGACCAGGCCGTGTGCTGGGGCTGAACCTCTCCTGTATCCCTCTGGGCCAGCATCCTCCACACTGCTCCCAGGGGCCACCGCTGGCCCTGGCCTCACTGGTCCATGTGCTTACAAGGATGCCCGTGTTTGCAGGGAATGGGGTGGGGGAAGCTCAGAAGAGCCTCGGGAATGTTTCCCTGCTGCCTCCCCTCTGTGCTTTGGTGGGATCAGACCTCCTGAAGCCATTCCTGACCTGTTGGATGTGTAAGGATTTGGGTGCAGTCTCTCCCGGGAGCACTTCACACCCTGTTTCTGAGCCGCCTCCTGCTCTAAAGCCTTTCCTCTGCTCGGACCTGCCTTTTCCTTCACTGCAGGCCTTTGTGTGGCACCCCGGAGGACAAACAGCATCCCGGCAGCGGCCTCCTGGACCGCAGGGAGCGACACAGACCTGAGGCAAACCTCAAGCTCCTCCTGGTGTGGTCCCACAGAGCCCTGATGCCTCCTCTCTGCTCATCCCTCCTTTTGGAGCGCCAGCCTTGTCCTGACGGCAACGCATGCGCCGCGCAGGGATGAGGAAGCAGGATTCAGCATTCCTGGCTTGATCCTTGACCAGTAGGGAAGGATCTGCATGCACATGGTCCTGTTCTTCACCCCAGCCTGTGCCTTGGGTAGGTGGGACGCCCACGTGGTGCCATGAGGGTGCTCTGTGGGATACGTTGGGTTTCCCTCAATTCCTTCATTCGGTGCCACTGCTTAAAGCTTCTTGGCGAGCACGAGCAGAGGACGGGAGGGAAAAAGACTCTCCAAAGCCCTGGGAAACCATTGCAAGCCCATTGCCACCATCCCAAAGTGAAGGCATCGCAGTGGGGCCGGGGGAGCCTGGGCAGCTGCAGTCAGCGCAGGGAGGATCCAGCTATCCCCGAACCCATCCCATCGGGGCTGCGTCGGAGGGCAGAAGCCCCCATGGCTCTGCACCCCTTTCCAATAGGAGCTGGAGAGGGGAGGAGCTGCTCCAGCAGCGCCAAGCCCTCACCCCAGATCAGAGCTGAGCCAAGTCCAGGGTCCGGGAGCCCAGCGCCTTGCTCACCTCGTCCAGGATGCGGTTTTTCGCCCGGGTGATGGCAGAGTTGAGGGCGTTGATCCAGGATTCCTTCTCTTCGGGACTCACAGCCAGGAAGATCAGATTTGGGGCCTGCAAAAGAGGGAGCTGAGCTCAGCGCTGGCTCCTCAGGCTGCAGGGATGCTCTCCCCCTGTCCCTGCCCACAGGAAAGCCGCATGGAGCTGGCCCCGCTGGGATGGGCAGAGCAGAGCTGAGCCCCGCATGCGGGCTCCGGGGCAGAGCAGGGCAGGGCTCCTCCAGCACCCAGCTCAGCACCACAGTTCACCCCCGTGGCTGCAGTTCCTCCTTCCTGCCCACACAGGGCCTGGGGTTTGGCCCCATCAGACCATGAAGCAGCTTCCCTGGGCAGCTGCTGCTCCCATGAGCCTGAGCCGGGGGCACCTCCGGCTTGGCCGGGGGCTGCTGAAGGAGCCCACGGGTGGGTTCCCATCCTCTGGTGCACCCGGAGTTAAAGTCACGCAATGACAGGACAGGGTGCAAGGGGCCTTAAAGCTCCTCCAGCTCCAACCCCTGCGATGAGCAGGGACAGCTTCCATGGGGGCAGCTTGCTCAGAGCCCCATCCAGGATCCTTAGGGCTGGAGCAGTGTAAAGGCTGGCTCCAGAGAGCCGCAGCCCATAGGAAGCCCTGTTCCGGGGTAGCAGTGTCCCGGAGCTTTCCTCTGGGAGAGGATCAGTTGGGATGGGATTTGGGGATGGGATCAATTCCCATGCCAAATCCAGGCAGCAAAGCCCGGGCCCATCAGCATCCCTGATGGAAGAACAGAGGAGCACACTCAGCTAAACCACAGCTGCCTGCTTCCGCAGGGAAATTGCTTTGCCCTTGCTCCTGGCCCATGTTCCAGCACCTTTCCTTTCCCAAAGCTGGAATGCTCCCAGGGAAGGAGCTCCAGAGCCCCAGGGGCTCTCCCAGCACAAACCCTGCTGCTCCATCCCCCTCTCCCTCGTGCTGGGAGCCCTGCTGGGAGCAGGTAACCTGGGAGCAGCTTGGCCTGCACCGAGAGCATCCTGGTGGGGCTGGGAGCAGCACGCACCGTGTTGCCGGGCTGCCTGCAGTGGGCGAGGGTGAACTTGCTGTGGTTCTTCTTGCTTCTGCTTTTGGACTTCCTGAGCTCTTCACACTTCTCATAATCGCTCAGGTCGAACACTTCCTGCATGGTCTTTTCGTCCTTCACCTGCAAAACAGCAAAGGCACCATGAGAACCCTGCAGCTGGTGCAGGATGGGTGCTGGTGCCTCCCGGGTGTTACCCGGGCACCCAGACCTGGTGCTGAGGACACTGATGCAGCAATGGCACCGTTACTGGGGGGTGCCACTCATGGCTTTGGGGGGGAGCAGAGCAGATTTGCACCATGGCAGCTCTGAACCTGCTGGAATGAGGGGGCATAATTCGGATAACTGGGACATCCCGGTCTCCCAGGTTTGCTGCAGGTTCCTTTGGGATTTCACTGCCTTTCCCACCCCCAAAGTTACCGGGGCAAGGAGGAGGGATCAAACGCAGCACTGATGCTTGTGGACCCTCAGAACAAGCAGGATCCCCCCCCCCCAGCAGCAAGCGAGGACCCTGGGTACCAGGATGCTGGGAGGACGGGGGCTTGGATCTGCTGCCCAAAGGAGCCTCCACATCAGTGCTGGCAGCTCCTCTGGAGCAGCTCAACAGGAGCCTCGAGGGTGAAGCTCAGCATTGCTCTGCTTCACGTGGTGCCATCGCTGCAGCCTGTGCTCACAGCTGCGGCAGGGGGTGAAGCAGAGCCAGCACATCCCTGCCCTGTGCTGCGCTCCCTTCGCCAAGGGGCTCTGGACACAATTCCCCAGGGATCGCCCACATCACGGCGGTGCTTTGGTCCCATTCATGGGAGGCTTCAAGGGATGCTTCAGGAAGGTGCAGGGATGGATACCCCAGGGCCTGTGGGAATTCCCCAGGAGTTTTCCAACAGGATTTAAACACAGATGCTGGCTAGGTGCTGTGACCAGCTTTTGAGGCCCAGGGAAGCTGAGCAGCTGGACTCGCACAGGCACTGCAGGTCCTGCTCCATCCTTTCATCTCCTATCCCCACTCTCTTCCTTCAAGAACCGGGAAGCAGCCACCACACAGCTATTCCTGAAGGCCCAGGAGCCGCCTTCTATTCAGGTATGGAAATGGCCCTCCCAGCTGATGTCCATCTCTGCGTCCTCCCCATGGAAGGGAAACAGGCACGGGGACAGATCCCAAAGTGTCCCCACCACCTAAACCTGAGCCAGGTTGCAGGCAGGTGAGCCCCGGGGCTCTCGGTGCTCTGCTGGGCTGTGCCACAGCTGCAGAGCCAGGAGAGGAGCTGCGTTCCTCACATCCCAGCAGGAGCCAGGCACGGCAGCGCTCCCGGTGCTGTGGGATGCGGTGATGCTGTCCCATCGGATCACGAACCACGGTCCTCGGGTACCTCCCCTCCCTGGGTTATCACATTTCTGTCCAGCCTTGCACCTCCTTGTGCTGCCCAAGCTCCGTTTCCTCCATCCCAAACCCCTCTGTGATGCCAGGACATTAAACTGGGCTCTGCCCCAGCTCCATCTGCTTCCTGCCCTTCCGGAGCCGGTGCCACACACACACACACCCCCCCCCGGATCCCTGCCTCATTCCAGCGGGATTTCAGCAGAGCTCTGCCGGAATCTGTCCCTCGCTGTGGTGGAAGTGCTCAGCCTGAGGAAGTGAAACTTCCTCCATGCTGAGGGGACCACGCTGCAGATGCTGTCCCCACGTTCGCTTGACTGAGTCTGCAGGTTCCTGCTTCCCCCCGAGCCACGCGGGGACCTCCGGGGCACCCCAGGGATGCGTCACGCTCGGTGTTGTCTGATTCCTGCCCCTTCCCCATCCGCTTCCCATCGCAGGGGGAGCTGCTCGGGCCAAACCCCTCCAAACAGCTCCAAGGACAGCAGGAGCTCAGGCTGGTGACTGAGGAACAGAGCCCTGGCCTGGATCACTGCACAGGGAGAGCTTCTGCCTAAGAGCTCATCTCAGTCTCCCCTCTCTTACCAGGTTCAAGCCATTCCCCTTGGCCTGTCCCTGCATCCCTTGTCCCAAGCCCCTCTCCAGGTTTCCTGCAGCCCCTTCAGGCACTGGAGCTGCTCTCAGGTCTCCCCTTCAGGAGCCTTCTCTTCTCCAGGCTGCCCCAGCCCAGCTCTCTCAGCCTAGCTCCATGGCAGAGCTGCTCCAGCCCTCGCAGCATCCCCTGCCTGGGGCTGCACCCAGAGGGGCATCACCTCCATACCACATCCATGAGCACACAGAGCAGCCCAGGGCACGCCTGGGCCATGGATGTGGGCTCCAGACACACACGGGGCCCCTCATGCAGAGCACAGCAGTGGCTGCCGGTGCCGCACACACGAGGAGTGGGAGCCCTTCAGTGCTCTTGTGCCAACTGAGCCGCCGCTGTTGGCAGTGAACAAGAAGAGGCTTCAGGGAGCGTTTCCTCCTTCCCAGCTCCTCATCCAGGGGCCCGATCCTGCTGCTGCTGCCCAGCCCTGGGCTTCCTAAAGGGAAGCGAGGACCCGGCTGTGTCTGTGCCCGTGGTTCCCAAGTGCAAAGCAGGAACAAAGAGAAACCAGGGAACAATGACCAGAAACTTGCAGGAGGGAGGGACCGGGCCTGGAGGAGATCGGGAATGCAACAGGATCCTGAGGAGGTTTCCCTGCGCTCCAGCACAGCTTGTCTGGGCCTTCCTGCCCTGGATGCTTTGCTTTGGCTGGTAACCAGCAGGAATCAGTGTGGGTATTGATGGGATATTGGCACTCTGGGAGCTGCCTCTTGGAATCCCATCCCCGTTCCAGACTGGAGCTCGGCTCCGAGCACTTCCCCTGCAGCATCACTGCCTGCCCCACTCCCAGGGGATTCCGCAGGGTGCACGGACAATTCCCCTTCCTTGGCGCCCCGTTCCTTAGGCAGGTGAGCACTCCCCACCACCAGTGCTGCTAAACCCCCTCTGCCTTGGAGCAGGCGCCCACACGCGCGTTCCCGGCCGCGTGTGCCCAGCACCGGAGCCCCTCGCAGAGGTCCCCTCTGCCACCACGGCGGCCCCGGCACCACGGCGCTGCCAGAGCGGGGCAGGAGGGGGCTCGTGGTGCTCACACAGGGCCGCTGCAGAGGAACTTGGGGTTCCCCCCATCAACAGCCCCAGGCCCCATGGAGTGAACCCGTGCTCGGGCTCAGAGCGCGGCAGGGATGGACACGGAGACCTCCCCTGTGGAACAGAGGGATCCCAGCCTGGGAGGGGATGAGGCGAGCTGGAAGCTCATCCAAAGCCATGGCAGGGACCCCTTCCACCGGAGCAGGATGCTCCAAGGCCCTGTGTCCAACCTGGCCTTGAGCACTGCCAGGGATGGGGCAGCCACAGCTTCTCTGGGCACCCTGTGCCAGCGCCTCAGCACCCTCACAGGGAAGAGCTTCTGCCTAAGAGCTCATCTCAGTCTCCCCTCGGGCAGGTTAAAGCCATTCCCCTTGGCCTGTCCCTGCATCCCTTGTCCCAGGCCCCTCTCCAGGTTTCCTGGAGCCCCCTCAGGGCCTGAGCATCTTCCCTGGTGCTGGTTCCTGTGGGAGCTCATTCCCTTCCACAGCCTCTCCCGCTCCTTAGCCAAGCTCTTGCTGTCAGTTGGTTCTCCAGGGTTCAAACTCTTGGGGTACCAGAGGGAGCCGCCAGCGCCCAGCCAGCAGTGCCGGCACATCCCGATGGAACCGGCACCGTTCCAGCTGGTGACTGTGGCCGGGCAGGAGCTTGGGAAACGCTCTTGCTTCCCCAGACAAGACCCAGGGTACTTCCCATCAAAGGGAGGCTGCTGGGGGGTGCTTTGTGCCACATGGCACAAGTCTGGGATGCAGATGGAGGGTCCCGGAGGATCCTCCGGTGCTGACAGCCCCAGAGCCTTGTTCTGCCTTCGCTTTCTCCCTCCATTCACCCACATGGATCCTGCCCCTGCCCAGTGGTGCCGGGGGACAGGGACCCTGAGGGGTTCCTGTGTGTGGGGCTGAGTCCTCCCCACACAACCTCCTGCCAGCCCAGGGGTGGATCTCAGCTCCATTGGGCACCATCCAGACCCATCCCGACGCTGCACATTCCTAAGGCATCCCTGAAGCATCCTGCTGAGATCTGCCCAGCCTGCACTGACTTCACCATTACCTGCCCCAGCTGATTCCCTGTCCCTTCCCAGCAGTTCCACACAGGCTGCTCCAAGCAGGCAGCTCCTTATCACAGCATCATGGAATGACTTGGGTGGGAAAGGACCTTCAGATCATCTCACTCCACCTCCATCACCTGGCCTTGCTCATGGGAGCTTCTGTTCCAGCTCCTGGCTCCACCAGCACCAGCTCCAAACCCGTTTCTGCCTCTAAGCCTCGCCGAGCATTCCCAGCCTGCAGACAACGTTTATTCCCTACACCTGCGTGTGCCTCCGGTTCTGGAGCACCCAAGAGGGGAACGGGAATGAGCTGTGGAACGCCAGCCCCCAGCTAAGCACAGGGGCGCTCAGTCTGCTTTAGGCTGTGCTCTCCCAGCCCCTGCCCCAGCTGCGCTTTGCCACGTCCCGGGCTTCACTGAGCCTCTGAATCAAAGCACGCTCTGGGTCCTGTTATCCCTCCACATCCTAAACTGGTAACATCCGGACAACCAGGAATCACCCCTGCTTCCAGGGGGAACCCCCCCTGCTCCTTTCCCTGTCCTGGCTCCGGACTGCCCCTGTGCCTCTCCTGGCGCTAGCGATGAGTTCCACAGGGAGATGGATGGGAGGGAGGAACGCTGCTGCCGGGGGGATTCCTTCCTGCTGGATTCCTCCAGGCAGGGCCAGCCGGATGGATCCCAGCCGGCAGCTCAGCCCGACGCTCACATCCAATTAGGGCTAATGGGAGCAGCGCGTTAAATCCCGGTCCTGGCCGGAGCGCGGAGGGGGAGGAGAAGGGGGAATGCTCTTCAACAAGGTGTTGAATCCATCGTTAAATGTCCCCCCAGAGGCCCCGGGGAGGGGGAATCACAAGATAAGGGACCCCTGAATGCCCCGATTCCAGCCGGGAGGCGACAGCTCTTCCCTAACGGAGCAGAGCGGCGGCTGGGAACTTAACGCCGGAGGGCAGGCACAGACGGGAGCTGCCGCTTCCGCTGAGGAAGGATGAGGCTTGAACCCTTCCTAAGGGAATCCTCCCATGCGGGAGCGCGTCCCCGGGGCAGGGCTGCCAGGGCAACCCGGGGACCCCCCCCCCCCGGACACCTCCCGCATCCCGCCTGGCGCTGGGGCCGCTTTGCATACGCAGAAGGCCGGTGCCGGGGGGGGAAGCGCGGGGCCGAGCCTACCTCCTTGTCCGAGATGTGGAGCTGGTCCCCCTTCAGCACCGCGTACCGGGGCTTCCACAGCTCCCGGAAGATGCCTTTCCCGCAGTATTTCCGCACCCACCCGACCTTCTCCGGCGGCGCGGGCGGCTGGGTCCCATCCTGCTGCCCCTGCCATGGAGACGCACGGGAGGGAACGGGGGGAGAGCGGTCACATCCCTGCCTTCACCCCCTGCCCCCCCCCCCCCCCGCCACCCCCCCCCCCCCCCCCAAGCCCAACTTCGGCCTCGGCTCCCTCCGGCCCCTTCTCTGCACCCAAAGTGGGAGCCGGGGCCTCGGCTGCATCCTCTCGCCGCGGGCTTTTCCTGCCGCAGACATGGAGCGACAACAGGGATACGGGGAGGACAAGGCAGGGTTTCCCTCCGTGCCTTATATAAGGCCGTTGTGCTGGATCCAGCTCATCCACGGTGCCTTTGCCCGTGGAAAGAGGAAGAGGAGGAGAATTCCAACGGGCTCTTTGGGGGTTACTGCAGCGAAAAATGCAGCTTTGAGCCTTTTATAGGCACGGTTCATGCTGGAGGTGGGATCTGTGGGGCTTGTGCCTGGGGGCTCTCCACGAGCGGGGCCGAGGTCCGTGGGCACAGCGCACACGGACCCACGGCGCGGAGCAGGCACCCGGAGATGCGATCCGAAAGGGAAACTGCTCCGCACCGCCCAGCAAACAGCATCTCCCGCTGGATCCAGGAGGAAGGAGAGGCCCTGGAGACCGGGGGCTGCCTTTGGGTTTGTTTCCATCTGGTTGGGGTCCGGGGCGGGGTGGGGGGGGGGTGTCGCAAGGCAAAGGGAGCAGAGGCAAAGGGAACCACAGCCCCCCCCCCGAGCCTCCCCCAGCGCATCCCCATGGACTCACCCTTTTGGCAGGGTTGGTTTTCTTCATCATTCCTCGGTGCTCCGCACTGGAGGGCGATGGAGCGGGGCGGGGGATGCGGACAGGGGCCTCCCCTTGGCTGGGCAACGCGGAGGGCAAGGCCTCGGTGTCCGCAGCGGGGTTACAGCGGCTCCCCGGGTACAGGCAGGGGCGCCCGGGTCCCCAGCGCGTCCTCAGCCATGGAGCCCGAGCATCCCCCCCCCGGCACCCCCAGCGCCACCATCGCGCGGCTCCGCCGGGCTCGCACTGCGCGGCCCGGGGCTCCCGAGCTCCATCTATAGCCCTGCGCCGGTGACGTCTGGGCTGCACCGCGCGGGGCCAGCGCAGCGCCCCGGGCCCGGCTGCCCCTTTGTCTGCGGCAGCGGGGCCGCGCCGAGAGAGCCTGCACGGGGCCCTGAGCTGAGACCCATGGGTGCCCTATGGGTGCCCTGAGCTGAGACCCATGGGTGTCCTATGGGTGCCCTGAGCCGTGATCCATGGGTGTCCTATGGGTGCCCTGAGCTGTGACCCATGGGTGTCCTGAGCTGTGACCCATGGGTGTGCTATGGGTGCCCTGAGCTGTGATCCATGGGTGCCCTATGGGTGCCCTGAGCTGTGACCCATGGGTGTCCTGAGCTGTGATCTATGGGTGCCCTGAGCTGTGACCCATGGGTGTCCTATGGGTGCCCTGAGCTGTGACCCATGGGTGTCCTGAGCTGTGACCCATGGGTGCCCTGAGCTGTGACCCATGGGTGTCCTATGGGTGCCCTGAGCTGTGATCTATGGGTGCCCTGAGCTGTGACCCATGGGTGTCCTATGGGTGCCCTGAGCTGTGATCTATGGGTGCCCTGAGCCGTGACCCATGGGTGCCCTGAGCTGTGACCCATGGGTGCCCTGAGCTGTGACCCATGGGTGTCCTATGGGTGCCCTGAGCTGTGATCTATGGGTGCCCTGAGCCATGACCCATGGGTGCCCTGAGCTGTGACCCATGGGTGTCCTATGGGTGCCCTGAGCTGTGACCCATGGGTGTCCTGAGCTGTGACCCATGGGTGCCCTGAGCTGTGACCCATGGGTGTCCTATGGGTGCCCTGAGCTGTGACCCATGGGTGCCCTGAGCTGTGATAAATGGGTGTCCTATGGGTGCCCTGAGCCATGACCCATGGGTGTCCTATGGGTGCCCTGAGCCGTGATCCATGGGTGCCCTGAGCCGTGACCCATGGGTGTCCAGTGGGTGCCCTGCACTGTGATCCATGGCTGCCCCATGGGTGCCCTGCGCTGTGACCCATGGCTGTCCCATGGGTGCCCTGAGCCGTGATCCATGGGTGTCCAGTGGGTGCCCTGCGCTGTGACCCATGGGTGTCCCATGGGTGCCCTGATCCATGACCCATGTGTGCCCTGCTCCATGTCCCTGCTCATGTCCCTGCTCATGTCCCTGCTCATGTCCCTGCTCCATGTCCCTGCTCATGTCCCTGCCCATGTCCCTGCTCCATGTCCCTGCTCCATGTCCCTGCTCATGTCCCTGCTCATGTCCCTGCTCCATGTCCCTGCCCATGTCCCTGCTCCATGTCCCTGCTCATGTCCCTGCTCCATGTCCCTGCTCCATGTCCCTGCTCCATGTCCCTGCTCCATGTCCCTGCCCATGTCCCTGCCCATGTCCCTGCTCCATGTCCCTGCTCATGTCCCTGCCCATGTCCCTGCTCCATGTCCCTACCCGTGTCCCTGCTCCATGTCCCTGCCCATGTCCCTGCTCCATGTCCCTGCTCCATGTCCCTGCTCCATGTCCCTGCTCCATGTCCCTGCTCCATGTCCCTGCTCCATGTCCCTACCCATGTCCCTGCTCCATGTCCCTGCCCATGTCCCTGCTCCATGTCCCTGCTCCATGTCCCTGCTCCATGTCCCTACCCGTGTCCCTGCTCCATGTCCCTGCCCATGTCCCTGCTCCATGTCCCTGCTCCATGTCCCTGCTCCATGTCCCTGCTCCATGTCCCTGCCCATGTCCCTGCCCATGTCCCTGCTCCATGTCCCTGCTCCATGTCCCTGCTCCATGTCCCTGCCCATGTCCCTGCTCCATGTCCCTGCTCCATGTCCCTGCTCCATGTCCCTGCTCCATGTCCCTGCCCATGTCCCTGCTCATGTCCCTGCCCATGTCCCTGCCCATGTCCCTGCTCCATGTCCCTGCTCATGTCCCTGCCCATGTCCCTGCTCCATGTCCCTGCTCCATGTCCCTACCCGTGTCCCTGCTCCATGTCCCTGCTCCATGTCCCTGCCCATGTCCCTGCTCCATGTCCCTGCTCCATGTCCCTGCTCCATGTCCCTGCTCATGTCCCTGCCCATGTCCCTGCTCCATGTCCCTGCTCCATGTCCCTGCTCCATGTCCCTGCTCCATGTCCCTACCCATGTCCCTGCTCCATGTCCCTGCCCATGTCCCTGCTCCATGTCCCTGCTCCATGTCCCTGCTCCATGTCCCTACCCGTGTCCCTGCTCCATGTCCCTGCCCATGTCCCTGCTCCATGTCCCTGCTCCATGTCCCTGCTCCATGTCCCTGCTCCATGTCCCTGCCCATGTCCCTGCCCATGTCCCTGCTCCATGTCCCTGCTCCATGTCCCTGCCCATGTCCCTGCTCCATGTCCCTGCTCCATGTCCCTGCTCCATGCCCCTGCCCATGTCCCTGCCCATGTCCCTGCTCCATGTCCCTGCTCCATGTCCCTGCTCCATGTCCCTGCTCATGTCCCTGCCCATGTCCCTGCTCCATGTCCCTGCTCCATGTCCCTGCTCCATGTCCCTGCTCCATGTCCCTACCCATGTCCCTGCTCCATGTCCCTGCCCATGTCCCTGCTCCATGTCCCTGCTCCATGTCCCTGCTCCATGTCCCTACCCGTGTCCCTGCTCCATGTCCCTGCCCATGTCCCTGCTCCATGCCCCTGCCCATGTCCCTGCTCCATGTCCCTGCTCATGTCCCTGCTCCATGTCCCTGCTCATGTCCCTGCCCATGTCCCTGCTCCATGTCCCTGCCCATGTCCCTGCTCCATGTCCCTGCCCATGTCCCTGCCCATGTCCCTGCTCCATGTCCCTGCTCCATGTCCCTGCCCATGTCCCTGCTCATGTCCCTACCCGTGTCCCTGCTCCATGTCCCTGCCCATGTCCCTGCTCCATGTCCCTGCCCATGTCCCTGCTCCATGTCCCTGCTCATGTCCCTGCTCCATGTCCCTGCTCCATGTCCCTGCTCATGTGCCAGGTCACCACCGAACTTCCCGGCAGCGGGAACTGCGCCTGGGAGGGTTTTGTGCCCCTGTGCTCGGTGGGACAAACAAAAGCACTGTGCAAAGGGAGGGGGGGGCATTCCCTTTGGAAAGGGAGGGAGGAGGAACGGCTCCGAGGGTCGCCCCGCGCTGACGCCTGTGCCTCGGTTCCCCTTTTCCAGCATGGCGATGGCGACGGCTTTGGGATCAGTCACAGTTCCAATGGAGCTCAGCGGTGTCCGGATGCTCCCGTGCTGCCTCCACGCAGGTGCCCCAGAGCTGGGGCACAGTCACAGCAGCACACGTTGCTCCCGGTGCCCTTCGCAGGCTCTCGCTGCATGATGGAATGTTCCGGTTCATGGAATAACACTGGAATAACTGCCCTGTGCTTCCCGTCCCGTCTGCAGTCACCAGGGCCCCGCACCACTGGTGCTTCCCAGATGAACTCCGAGTCCAGGGCTGTGCTGGGGGCTTTATCCAGGGGTTTAGGGGCTGAAAGTCTGACCACGAGGCGCCTCTTGGGGCTTGGGAAGTGGATGGAGAGGATCCTTCCCAGCCACTGGAATTGCAGAGTCCCCATCAAGCCTCAGCTCTACACTTCCCACCCCGTTCCTTGGGTCACATTCCCCATTTCACGTAGGAGCTGCTAACCCAGGTCACAGCACCCCAGTGGTTGCCCCCACTGTTTGTCACAGCGGTGCCGTCACCATGGGGAGGCCTCCCCTTGCCCTTGGTGCTGCTCTGTGCTCCCGACCCCTTCCCATTCCCCCGCCAGGGAAGCTGCCGTGCACCCACACCAGCACCTGCAGCCCCATCCCAAGGAGGAGGAACTGAGCTCCAGTGGGAATCCTGGCGCTGTTGTGGTTGGAGCCTCAGGCAGTAACAGCAGTGAGTCACGTTCGTCAGGGATGTGGCAGTGATTCAGCTCTGGAAACATCAACACTTTACATGGGAGGAAGGGAGATAGGAGGGAGCCCAGCTCCGGTTTCCATACTGGAAACAGGCAGAGACATTCCCAGTGCTGGGACTGCCCCTGGGTATTGCTCACCCTGGACTGATGGGGCTGGGAGCGATGGAGGGGCTGTGGCCCCCTTTAGACATGTTTGCACCAGTGGAATTTCCTGTATGGATCTGCTTCTCATCCCTGTCCCCATCCCCATCCCCGTCCTCGTCCCCTACCCATCCCCATCCCCATCCCAATCCCCGTCCCCATCCCCATCCCTGTCCCCATCCCCATCCCCATCCCCCTCCCCGTCCCCGTCCCTGTCCCCATCCCCGTCCCCATCCCCGTCCCCGTCCCCATCCCCATCCCAGCTGTCTCAAGCCCTGTCTGATTTGATTCCCAGGGGATGTGGCCTCATGCCCACAGTGCCACCGGTGGATCTCACTCACCGGAATAGCTCATGGAAGGATTTAGTCCTTTAGGAACTGCTCAACAGCTCACCCAGAGCTGAGCATCCTCTGGGGAACTGTGGTCCGGGACCATTTCTTTTCCCAGTTAGGATTCCCAGAGGCAGTGTGGGTTTATTGTGGATGCAGGATACACCAAATGTACCTAATAACTCATCCCGCAGGAAAAGCCACTTGTGGGAGCAACCTGGACCATGATGTGGGTGCAGGAGCTGCGGGTCCCATCCTTGGAACGGGGCCTGAGCCTGGGGCTGAGCTCCTCTTCCCTCTCTGGGCGCAGGGAGCAATGGAGTTGCAGGAATGGCGATATCAGGGTCTGGGATTTGGTTACAGAGAACACAGCAACATCATTGTGCTTGGGACAGGGGCAGGGAGCCAGGGGAGGGAAAGGAAAGGACCTTGGAACAGGGGCCGGAGCTGAGCCGCGCTCTGCATCCTCCCGTGCTGCTGTGCTCCCGCATCCCCTTTGCGCTCCCGCATCCCCTTTGCGCTCCCAGCCCTGATGGTGCAATCCTGCTCCCGGTGCTGATCCACACTAAAGAGTTACCCAAATACCCCCTTGCTGCAGGAGCAGGACGACGAACGCCCTTTTACTGATGTGCTTAACCCCCCCCCCCCCCAGTGAATGGTGCCTCTGGAGAGCGAGTGGGGAACTGCTGCTTGGGGATGACTTGGGTTCAGTGGGGACACGGGGGTTTCCTGGACCCTGGAGACAAGGGCAGAGCTTTTGTCTGGGCAAAGGGGCTGGGGGGGGGGGGAGTTCACCCTGGGATGGACCTGGCATAGGGAATGCTGAAGGTCCCCTGAGGGGCCATCACCCTCCTCTCCTCTCCTCTCCTCTCCTCTCCTCTCCTCTCCTCTCCTCTCCTCTCCTCTCCTCTCCTCTCCTCTCCTCTCCTCTCCTCTCCTCTCCTCTCCTCTCCTCTCCTCTCCTCTCCTCTCCTCTCCTCTCCTCTCCTCTCCTCTCCTCTCCTCTCCTCTCCTCTCCTCTCCTCTCCTCTCCTCTCCTCTCCTCTCCCTTTCGGGAGCAGCAGGAGCAGGTCAGGCTGTGTCCGTGTCCTCGTGTCCGTGTGCTCATGAAGTACCTGCAATGCCACAGGGATTCCAGCTCAGCAGAACCAGAGTCAGAGCTGGAGCTGGAACCTGCCTCTGGCCTCCTCTCTCCTCCTCCTCCTCCTCCTCCTCCTCCTCCTCCTCTTCTCTCCCCTTCCCCAGGCTGAGCAAGGCCAGGTCTCAGCTCCAGGAGGGATGCTCTGGTCCCGCAGTGCTCCCGAGCTCTCTGCTGTCCCGCACAAGGCTCCCGCCGGGATGGCTTCATTCCCCCCCGCTGGGACCAGCCCCGCTTGTTTCAGGCAGCACCATTCAGCGCCCAGCACACAGAACCAGAGCAAACCCCTCCTGAGCCCGCAAAACCCCTTCGGTCTCAGCGAAAAGCCGGGAACAAAAAGGGATTTTTCTCCCCCCCCCCCCCCGGGTATTTGCTGCACGGAACCGTTCTGAGCTGTGATGTGAAACCCAATCCCCCCAGGCAGGACGGGGCTGCAGCGGGTTCAGCGCTGCCACGCTTGGCCTTGGCTCTGACACCTCCCTTGTCCACCTTCGGCCCCGCGCAGGGGCATCGCCTCCCTTTGCTCTGCAGGCTCATCCCATCCCCACACCACCTGCACGCTGCAGGGCAGGGAAACACACGAGCCACCCTCCCATCTCCCGTTCCTGCCCCTGGAAGCCGTGGCCAAGGGAAGAGATCACAAAGCCCTTTCCCGCTCTGCAATTCCCAATACATCTCCGTCTGCATCAGTCACTGTGCCAAGGGAAGGAGATGAATGGCTGAGCCTCCCCCCTTCTGCTCCGAGCACAGGAACAATACAAGCGTGATAAAGGAACTGGCCTCCACGAGCATCCTCCCACCTCCCACCATGGGCTCTGCTGGTTCCTTTCCAGCTCAGTGCTTTTTCCATGAGAAAATGCCCTGGGAAAGGGACTCTTCAGTGGGGGAGGACGTGTGTCCATGACGCCCTAAAGCAGAGGCACCAAACGCCTTTCCTTCCAGGCAGGAAAAGGGAATCTTCCTAAGACAGCAGAGGAGGCCCCTGGAGCTGCTCCTCGGCCCGGCCCATCCCATCCCATCCCATCAGTTAAAGAGCCCCCGGAAGGCAAATGAACAGCCAGGAACACCATGGGTTAAAGTTACCTGGAGCACGACGCCTGCATCCTCTGGCAGGGCAGGGAGCTCTGGAAGAGCAAAGCCCAGTGGCTGGGAATTGAAGAAAGCCCAACTGTGGCTGCAGCGTGCAAAGGGAGCAAGAACCCCGCGGTGCTGAGTCCAGGGCTGGGCAGCAGCACCACAGGGACGGGGAGCTGCTGGAGTGAGGCCAGAGGAGGGCATGGGGATGAGCAGGGGCTGGAGCAGCTCTGCTCTGGAGGCAGGCTGAGAGCTGGGCTGGGGCAGCCTGGAGAAGAGAAGGCTCCTGAAGGGGAGACCTGAGAGCAGCTCCAGTGCCTGAAGGGGCTGCAGGAAACCTGGAGAGGGGCTTGGGACAAGGGATGCAGGGACAGGCCAAGGGGAACGGCTTTAACCTGCCCGAGGGGAGACTGAGCTGAGCTCTTAGGCAGAAGCTCTTCCCTGGGAGGGTGCTGAGGCGCTGGCACAGGGTGCCCAGAGAAGCTGTGGCTGCCCCATCCCTGGCAGTGCTCAAGGCCAGGTTGGACACAGGGCTTGGAGCATCCTGCTCCAGTGGAAGGGCTCCCTGCCTGTGGTTGCAGATGAGCTTCAAGCTCCCTCCCAGCCAAATGAGTCTGATCTTGATTCTGACTCTTCTCATATCCAACAGGTTCCGTTGCTGCTGGAACACCTGTTAGTGTTAAAAAGAAATCCCAACACTTTTCCCACTCGGAACATGGGAGTGAAACCCAGGGCATGGAATTGTGTTGGGTTCTTAAGGCACACAGAAGTGACTAAAGAGGATTAAGGATGTAATTCTCCCTTATGAGGACTCACTGAAGAGACAAGAGCTTCGGTCAAACGGGTTATTTAATAGGACTCCAAATGTACACACAAGTGAGCAAGGGGCTCCCGGTGCCCCCAGCTCCCCGTCCAGGGGTGCACACAGGAGATGTGCAGGAGGGGACTCACACCAAGTGCCTGCCAGGTCAGGGGAGAGCTGCAGCGGTTCAGTGACCACCACCCATGCAGAGCCGTGCTCGTGCTGCACCTTGGGCCATGTCCTGCCCCAGCTCCAGCAGTGGCTGCCCCAATGCTGCTCGTGGTCCATGAAGGCTCCTGCCGTGCCTGGGGGCTGCTGCAGCGGCGGCGGCAGCGCAGGAACACCCGCTCCTGCTCCAAGTCCATGCGCTGGGGCTGTGGAAGCTCCGGATGAGGCCCCCGCGCTCAGCGCCTGCTGCTGGACCTGGGTGCTGCTTGGGAGCCCTCGGTGCTGCGGCCGCGGAACCCCGAGGCTGTGACCTCCTCCAGGAAGCTGCCGAAGCAAAGGGAAGGTGAGCGGGGAGCAGGGCAGCTCCTCAGCCCGCGGGGCGCAACGGCCTCGAGCGCTGGACCTGGGCTCAGGACTCATCTTCCCAAGGGAAAAGGCAGCGCCCCAGGAGCTGGTGAACAAAGGCAGGAAGAGCAGCTCCAGGCTGGGTTTGCTGCTCCCCCTCGGCCTTCCTGCGGGGAGGATGGGGCAGGAAGGGGCAGGGTGGAACCCTCCCGCTGAGGCATCCGTGCCACGGCACAGCCAGGGCAAAGCAGCCCCTTGGGTACCCTGGGGCACTGCCCAGCTCCTCAGCCTCACCTTCCTCCCAGCCTCACCTTCCTCCCGTCCCCACCTTCCTCCCACCCCCACCTTCCTCCATCCCCACCTTCCTCCCGTCCCCACCTTCCTCCCGTACCCACTTTCCTCCCGTCCCCACCTTCCTCCCATCCTCACCTTCCTCCCGTCCTCACCTTCCTCCCGTCCCCACCTTCCTCCCGTCCCCACTTTCCTCCCGTCCTCACCTTCCTCCCGTCCCCACCTTCCTCCCGTCCTCACCTTCCTCCCGTCCCCACTTTCCTCCCGTCCCCACCTTCCTCCCGTCCCCACCTTCCTCCCGTCCCCACCTTCCTCCCGTCCCCACCTTCCTCCCGTCCCCACCTTCCTACCATCCTAACCTTCCTCCCATCCCCACCTTCGTCCATCCACAACTTCCTCCCGTCCCCACCTTCCTCCCATCCCCACTTTCCTCCCATCCTCACCTTCCTCCCATCCCCACCTTCCTCCCATCCCCACCTTCCTCCCGTCTGCACCTTCCTCCCATCCCCACCTTCCTCCCATCTTCACCTTCCTCCCGTCCCCACCTTCCTCCCATCCTCACCTTCCTCCCGTCCCCACCTTCCTCCCATCCTCACCTTCCTCCCATCCCCACTTTCCTCCCATCCCCACCTTCCTCCCGTCCCCACCTTCCTCCCATCCCCACTTTCCTCCCATCCTCACCTTCCTCCCATCCCCACCTTCCTCCCATCCCCACCTTCCTCCCGTCTGCACCTTCCTCCCATCCCCACCTTCCTCCCATCCTCACCTTCCTCCCATCCTCACCTTCCTCCCATCCCCACCTTCCTCCCATCCCCAGCCTCCTCAGACCAGCTCCAGCTCTAACTGAGCCCTATGGAAACCTCTGGCACTGCCCATTCGCACAGCTGCCTCCCAGGCAGCACAATGCCGGAGCACATGCTCCGCTGCATCCCAGTCCCTGCAGGACCTCCCAAGGGAACTTCAGGGATTCTGGGGGCCAGCCCCCACTGAACAGCTCAGTTTGAGACTTAGGCACAAGTCTGACCTCTGAAGCCAAGTGAATGGCTCCACAAATGAGAATCTACACCGGTTCAGTGTGAGCCCAAATCTGCTTCCGCTCCTGTTCCATCCCTAGGAGCAGAGCCAGGTGAAGCACTGACAGCTTGGGGAGTCCCGTTCTGGAATGCTGGGGTGCAGCTCAAAAGCCTTCTATGGACACGGCTGAAGTCCCCAGCCCTGAGAGCCAACCCCTTTGGCAGCAAAGAATCCCGGCTGCGTGAGGCTGGCCTCGTCTGGAGCACAAACCAAGCATCCCCTCCTGCTGCTGCTCCAGCTCTGGGCTGCTGGAACATGATCATGGAAGCCTGGAGAGGTTTGGGTTGGAGGGACCTCAACCCCTGTAGGCACTGGGAGCTGCTCCAAGGTCTCCCTGCAGCCTTCTCTGCTCCAGGCTGAGCCAGGCAGGTGCAGAAGGCCCCTGCTGTGGGGCACCCCCAGGTTTCGTCCCATGGGGTTTAAAGCATCCCTGCTCAGTTCCCCACCAGCAGAGTGAAGGAATGAGTCAACCTAGAGACTGGCCGCATTGCCAGAGAAACCAGCCTCCTGGTAACTCCAGAGCCTATGTGGGAGCGTTGCTGTGGCTCTGCAGAGCCTTCAGCTGCCTCCCGAGCTGCAGCCCTCGTGCTGGGGACTGCAGTGAGGGAATGCCATGGGACACAGCTCCATTGGGGGCCACTCATCACAGCTCCTGGGGCTGCACACACACAGAGAGAGGTTCAACCCCGTGTCTTGTCCTGGGGATTGCACCAGAACCCCCAGAGCGTGAGCTGCAGGTCAGGGAGGGGATGCTCCCCCTCTGCTGTGTGAAGGGGAGACCTCAGAGCAGCTCCAGTGCCTAAAGGGGCTGCAGAAAACCTGGAGAGGGGCTTGGGACAAGGGATGCAGGGACAGGCCAAGGGGAATGGCTTTAACCTGCCCGAGGGGAGACTGAGATGAGCTCTTAGGCAGAAGCTCTTCCCTGGGAGGGTGCTGAGGCGCTGGCACAGGGTGCCCAGAGAAGCTGTGGCTGCCCCATCCCTGGCAGTGCTCAAGGCCAGGTTGGACACAGGGCTTGGAGCATCCTGCTCCAGTGGAAGGGGTCCCTGCCCGGGACTTCAGATGAGCTTTAAGGTCTCTTCAACCCCAAACCATTCCATGATCTCGCCACCATTAGAATCATGCATTGTGGGGGGGCTCAGCTGGTTCCTAAGGGGGGTACAGGAGCACTGCCTGTGCTGGTCACTGTGATCGCAGCAGTGGAGCCATCCCTCCTCCAGCTCCATTTGCAGGCATTCCTCAGGCATCCCAAGTTCCACACAGGGAACCTCTTGCTGCTCTTCCCCAGAACCCCAGGATCCTGCCAGGAACACGTGGGCACCCACCACTGCATCCCAGCTCCAGCTGGGAATGCCCCTGACAGGGTGAGCATCAAACCACCTGCAGGACCTGCCCTGACGGCTCCATCTCCAACCCCTCCCTCTCTGTGCAGGGAGGAGGACCTGGGGCTGGTCCAGCCTCCCCCCACCCAGAGGCCAGTACCCAGGGAGGGCTGCACCAGCACAGGGCTGACTCGAACTGGGTAAGTGGGTCAGGCTGGGTATCCCCTTGGATTAGCCACAGCAGCTCTGTGCTTAACCTGCGCTCTGCCTGAGTCAGCCCCATGCACCAGATGTTGATCCTCCTCCTCCTCCTCCTCCTCCTCCCAGGCTTCCATTTGTGGTGGATTATTGACCATGGTTTAACCCTTCCTCCTCCAAACCCAGCAGAGGCTCCTTGAATCCCATTTTCGTTGGGAAGCAGAGGGAAGCTGGAGCCACTGGCTCTGGCTGCCAGCCTGGAGAATCAGGGAATCCAGGAATGGTTTGGGTGGGAAGGGACCTTAAAACTCATCTAAAGCCCCGTGCAGGGACTCCTTCCACCTGAGCAGGCTGCTCCAACCTGGCCCTTGTGTCCTAACTCCACCAGTAATCCCCCGGCCTCCCTCTAATGAACTGTTGCTTATTCCTGCAGGATTAGGGTTGATATGTCACCATAAACAAGGAGATTGTTCTATTAATGCTCCGAGCAGCCCATGTAAGCACACTAATCCCCTGCTTTCATTGTTCTTACCCATCCAACTTCAATTGTGCTCAACATCTGTGGTGGGAGGGTGCGGGATGGCTTAAGGGTATCCATTCTGCTGCTTCACAGAGCAGGAGACCCTGCAGGCCTCCGGTGATGGTGATGGTGCTGGAGCTGGGGCAGCTGATCTGATTGAGGACCGTCTGTGTTGGCCTGTGTGGCACTGAGTTAAAGTGGGGGTGAGAAATGCTCTGCGTAGGGATGGGAGATGAACCGTGATGTGTTTGTAAGGAAGGTGCCAAGGTGGGAGCAGGCTGGACCCGAATCACTCTGTGACTCCAGGAAAAGCCAGGATCCTCCCTCCCTTCGCTGCACTGTGCTTCTCACCCCATGGACAGGGTCACTGCTCTGCCTGCAGGAGCTGCTCAGGCCACGCTTCCCTTGGGAAAGGCTTGAGCTCACTGACTCAGATATTCCATTATCATTCCCGTGGCCTCTCAGCATCTCATTCAACCCACCAGAGAAAAGCAAATCCCTTGGGACAGGGCTATTCCAGTTTGGAGTGGGACCCATCCTGGCGTTCCCAGGCAGGACCTTGTAGCTGTCAGCCCTAAACCAGCACCAGCCTTTGTTTGCTGCCCACTTTGAAATGCAGATTTTGATAGAGTCACCTTGTTCTTTCTGTAAGTAATTCAGAGGCTGCACCAAAACGTGGTCATGGGAGAAGCCCTCAACTGACTGATGCTTGTTTCAGCTCAAACCTATCAAGGTGGAGGCCAACAACAGAGCTGCAAATCACAGAATCCCAGCCTGGTTTGGGTTGGAAGGGACCTTAAATCTCATCTGCAGCCACAGGCAGGGACCCCTTCCACCGGAGCAGGATGCTCCAAGCCCCTGTGTCCAACCTGGCCTTGAGCACTGCCAGGGATGGGGCAGCCACAGCTTCTCTGGGCACCCTGGGCCAGCGCCTCAGCGCCCTCCCAGGGAAGAGCTTCTGCCTAAGAGCTCATCTCAATCTCCCCTCGGGCAGGTTCAAGCCATTCCCCTTGGCCTGTCCCTGCATCCCTTGTCCCAAGCCCCTCTCCAGGTTTTCTGCAGCCCCTTTAGGCACTGGAGCTGCTCTCAGGTCTCCCCTTCAGGAGCCTTCTCTTCTCCAGGCTGCCCCAGCCCAGCTCTCTCAGCCTGGCTCCTATGGGAGCTGCTCCAGCCCCACGGCCTCCTCTGGACTTGCTCCAGCAGCTCTGTGTCCTTCCCACATGGAGGACCCCAGACCTGCACTCAGCATTTGAGCTCCATCAAGGAGGAGAGACAGCCCCTGCTCAGAGACCTGCTGCACACACACAAAGGACACAGCTGCCCCCGGGGCACCCACCAGCCACCAGCAAAGCTGGGGCAGGCACCCAAAGCTCCAGCCACCGTGGCCCAGCCCTCCTGCTCACCCCACTGCTGACCTTCTCCTTCCATCGCTGCAAGGCCAGCACGAGGCAGGCTCACATTGATGCTGGTTCAAGTTTGATGCAGGCTGATGTCAAAAGCAGCCTCCAAATGCACTGGGACACTATGAAGTGACCCGAGTGGATCGGAACCAGGCTGTTCTGTGTCCCTGCAAGATGACGAGAGACTTCGCTTGTCTCTTCTCATCAAAGAGCAGCCAGGACATCTGCTCATCTCTTCTCCTTACTATTTCTAGGCTTGGTTACAACAGGATTTGGTTCAAAGGCTACTTTGTGAAGCAGAAGGTCGAGCAAGCTGGGTAATTTGGGCAGGAATCAGTCGATATGTGGGCTAATACAGACTTGCCTTTGTAACCCAGTTCAGAAAAGCAATTTACTTCTGGGTTAGCATCAGCTCCAACCATCTGACATGAAGCTAAAAGGGCTGATTTCAGAGCAGACACTGTGAATCTGGAGGCTTTGGGCATTTTAGGATGATAAAAGCCACTGGATTTCCTTGTGAGGGACTTCAGCTTCCCACTGCAGGCCTGTGCTTTGGGGTGAAGCTCTCCTGCCACCCCAGCCCAGTGCAGCTGCTGCACAACAGCTTCTCTCCCAGCACCTGGGTGTCACCAGCTCCGTGCTGCAGCACATGGGGGAGATGCCACATTCCTGCTGTCAGCCTCCCTCTGACACCCCAGGGGCCACGGACACATCCTTAGGGATGTGGTTGGAAGGAGCAAGAGCTCATCCTCCTGGGCTTGGCCAGCAACAAGCTGTGCTGACAGAAAGCAACCTCCCCTGGGCTCACTCAGTTGGGTAAACTGGGTTCAGGGGACATTGTTTGGACTTAGAAACACCAGATATTTCATAGGGAATCATGGAACCACAGAGTGGTTTGGGTGGGAAAAGACCTTAAAGCTCATCTAGATCCATGGGCAGGGAACCTTTCCACTGGAGCAGGTTGCTCCAAGCCCTGTTGAGCACTGCCAGGGATGGGGCAGCCACAGCTTCTCTGGGCACCCTGTGCCAGCGCCTCAGCACCCTCCCAGGGAAGAGCTTCTGCCTAAGAGCTCAGCTCAGTCTCCCCTCGGGCAGGTTCAAGCCATTCCCCTTGGGAAGGCATTCCATACTGACAGGAGCTGGAACATCCCAGACACAGGGACTGAGGAGATGAGTGAAGCTCAGTGTGGTCCGTGCTCAGATCCTAGAGGGACCAAGCCCTTACAAATGTCTGGCCTTCCAGGAAAGGCAACTGGAAGCACACAGCATTCCGATAAGGAAAGCTCTGTTCTCCAGGGAGCAATGCAGAAGACACAGCCAATACTCTGCAGGCTGGTGGGTGGCAGAGAGCCTGCAGTGGAATCACAGCACTTGAGCTAATCATAGGTACCTTCACTGCTAGCAAATGCACTTCTCCAGACTCCACCAGGGGCAATGAGAGCACAGCCAGGTCTATGCAGGTTTGAATCCCCGTGTGCTGCACCAGCTTCTCATTCAGAGCAGAGTACGTGGTGAATTATAAGCAGGAAAACCCACACACATCTGCTTCCCTGCCCTTGAGCTCCAGAAAACACACATTAAACCTTCAGCTTGGCGACATTAAACCTTCAGCTTGGTGACATTAAACCTTCAGCTTGGTGATACATCCCTCGGGCACAGTGAACAGGGCTGGGCTTGGACCCTTTACACACATCTCAAGCGGGATGAAGATCCCTCAGGAGCTGCAGATTCCTGCTCCTGTCAGCGGAATCCGGAGCAGAGAACCCGGGGTTACCTCTTGGTGTTGTGGATCGTGGTCCCACCGAGCACCACGCGGACACCCGGGTTGGTGCGGTTCAGGTTGTAGACAGCCAGCGCCTCCTCGTAGGTCGCCCCTCCAATGATGAACACGATGATATCCTGGGGCCTGCATCAAGATGCAACCATGGGGATGGGATCAGACAACACCCAGGGATCAATCCTGCCCTCCCCAGGCAGTGCTGAGGCAGCGATCCTGAGCACGTCCCTCCCCAGCCCAGGAGGGATGCGACCACGCAGCCCATTAAATCCCTGCTCCAGCACTGGCTCTCCTAAACGTTTACAGGAGGTGCACGCGGTCCTCAGAAGCCTCCTCAGCAGCACCCACCCGCTGCAGCCCGCGGAGCTCCTCCGTGACACATCCCCAATGTTTAATGCATGAGCCAGACGCCGGGGAATCAGGAGCAAGCCAGGAGTCACCCGAGGACAGCAGCGATGCTCCAGCCCTCCCGGGCTCGGTGTGAAGGGCACAGCTCAGCTGCAGGCGGCTGTTACCCTCCCTGGCCAGCATACAGCCACTGGATGGCAGAGGGAAGCAGCATGAGGGGAGAGGAGGGGAAGGAGAGAAGTGCCTTTGCACAGCACAGCACAAACCCAGCCATATGCTGTGCACATTCTGCCTTCAAAGGAAACTTGCAGCTTCCCCCAGCACCCTCCCCAGCCTCGGAAGTTTTCCACTTGCAGGGATGTGCTTGCAGCCCCTAAACCAGCTCTGCTGCCAGCTACAAGCTGAGAGAACCATTCCTGCAGGATCCCCATGGTGGATCCCATCCAAGAGAACCATTCCTGCAGGATCTCCAGTGTGGATCCCATCCAAGAGAACCATTCCTGCAGGATCTCCAGGGTGGATCCCATACAAGAGAACCATTCCTGCAGGATCTCCAGGGTGGATCCCATACAAGAGAACCATTCCTGCAGGATCTCCAGGGTGGATCCCATACAAGAGAACCATTCCTGCAGGATCTCCAGGGTGGATCTCATCCAAGAGAACCATTCCTGCAGGATCTCCAGTGTGGATCCCATACAAGAGAACCATTCCTGCAGGATCTCCAGCATGGATCCCATACAAGAGAACCATTCCTGCAGGATCTCCAGTGTGGACGCCATCCAAGAGAACCATTCCTGCAGGATCTCCAGGGTGGATCCCATCCAAGAGAACCATTCCTGCAGGATCTCCAGCGTGGATCCCATCCAAGAGAACCATTCCTGCAGGATCTCCAGGGTGGATCCCATCCAAGAGAACCATTCCTGCAGGATCTCCAGGGTGGATCCCATCCAAGAGAACCATTCCTGCAGGATCTCCAGGGTGGATCCCACCCTGTTGCTCATCTGTTTGAGTCAGAGCAGTCAAGTCTCTTCCCAACAAACCTGTTGCAGCCTCGAAAATCCCCTCTGCTTTCCAAGCAGGTACCTCTAGAACACAACCACTGAGGCGGTGGAAGCAGCAGCTTCATCTGCTCTGTGTAAGCTTTGCATCAGTGACAAAGCACATGGAGCATGAGACTGGGATGACCCTGGAATGCACCTGAACTCTGCTTCCTTCCTGCTGAGAAGCCAACCTGGGCATCCCAGCGATGAACATCAGGGAATGTGGCTCCAGGGCTCCTCAGGTGAGCTCCCAGTTTAACAGCTGAATATTCCAGCACTTCACACAGGAGGAAAAAGCAACTTCCTTGAATAACCAGGAGCCAAAGTTTTGCCTTAGAAAACATCCATGGAAAGCAATCCCTGCTACAGAGGAGCTGGAGTATATGATTCAGAACAGGACCACCCTCCCTGTCCTCCAGGGCAGAGTGTGTGAGCTCAGCTGAGAAAGCATCCAGCCAAATGGCTCCACATTCCATGCTGCAAGCTGCTGCTTCCAAAAAAGGAGACCTGATCCTCAGTGCCTGAGGGAACACCTCACCCATCCCTTCAGCTGGGTGTCAGCCAAAGACATGTCCAAAGGGTTCCAAATGCTTCTTCTCCTCAGGCAGTCAGCAGGAACACTCACCTTCACAAGATCACAGGCAGAAAGACTGTGTCCAGCCACAGAATGCTCTAAACTAGATGAGAAACTAGCTCTAACCTGAGCTGTGATGGGCCTTTAGACAAGGGAACTTCCTAAGACGTGTCAATAAGGAGGTAAATAACTGTGGTAACCTGGGAGAGACATAGGATGAGCTGAGCCTGGATCCCCAGGGACCTTTTCCTGCTGTTTCCCAGGCTGCTGCCTGGTTCTGGCCCTGGAGGCCCCAGGGTTGGTTTTAAGTGGAGCAGTGACGCTGATGGGCTGGGTGCAAACCTGCTGCTCAGAGACATAGCAAGGTGGAAGGGACTGCAGGCTTGAGGGATACAGGACCAGGATGATGTTTGTGGGAAACAGAGGAGAAGCAAAAGGAAGCAGAATTCCTCACTGCTCTCTCCTAGGAACCCTGTTCAGTGCTCTGCAAAGAGCCCCTTTCCTTCCCGCTGAATCCGGACCAGGAGCTCTTCCTCCCTTTCAACAACGATGCATTTAATACAGCAAGAAGGAAGTTCAAAAGAATCCTTTCCAATTCTTTGCTGCTCAGGGAACTGCTTCCCTTTGATCACAAACCACAAAGCTTTGGGCCTGGCCAGGCTGAACTCCTGCCACTCACTGCAGCACCAGCCTCTGAAGGTAGCGCAGCCCCGCTTGCCTTGTGGAATGATGGAATCCTAATTCCTCACTCAAAGTGGTCTGGCATTAAGGCAAAACCAACAAATGGGCTTTTGCTTCCAAACCTGCTTGCTGAAACCTGGTTTAGATGAGCCTCCATCTTCATGGTATTGAAGAGTCAGAGCTAACACGGGGCTGCGGCCCCCACTTTATGCAGCAGGTAAAGACCAGACCCAAGAGTATTTAGGTGCCTATTTTTGGTCAGTTGGGAGTTACAAACCCTCATTCTATCAGCTCCCAAGTCTTAAACCCAACCAGATCTCCCATTTCCACCCTCCTAACACAGAAACCACCCTCACAACCACATGCCCTTAGGCTTTGGGTCATTTTGCAAACATCTGAGCCAGCAGCAGCACCAGCGGACCCGGCCACTGTCTCAAGACCAATCCCAGACCATAGGAAGACTTTGATGAATTTAAAGGAAAGAAGAGTTTGGAAGCTCTGCCTTTGTATTTTGGGATTTACTTTAACAAAAGTAGGGCAATCCCATCTTTTAGCTGAGAGACAGCCTGTGGGGAAGGGAGGGAGGTGAATGCTCCATCTCTCTTCATCCAGCTTCTGGTTTCCTTCAGTTTGAGGTAGGGATTAACCTTTCTTTGCAGGTTATTTGGAGCAGGATTCTCAGGGGCAGGTTCCTGGGCCCCTTTGCCAGACACATTTTCAAGAGGAAACCAAGTGAAAGAGCTCAGGAAAAGGGAAGGAGGAACTGAAAAGAGAAGCTAAAGGCAGAAGAGCATCGCTGTTTCTGGCTAGCTCAGGCTGGGGGTGCCTGGATGCAGTTCCTGCTGTTCTGCAGGTCTCAGTTCAGATCTACCACCAACTGCATAATCAACCTCCTCTGGCTGGGCTGAAATCCATCTCAGTCAAGGGCTGGCCTCAAGGACAGTGGTTCTGTTGCTGTTCACAACTATCAACCCCCCCAAGCCACCCTACCCAAACCCCACATCTGATGTTAAAGGGAACATGTGGAGCAAGGCCGATGGGGTTTCTTTTTGGTCTACCAGGGCCATACTAAAGGAACTGTCTCTTGTCTGACTGCAATTCCTTCTCATTCAGGACTAAAATGACATTGGCAAAGATCCAGGGAATCTCTGGGCTGATTCTCCCCACGGATCACCTGAAGGAAGCAAAGCAATGGCAGGATCTCCTCCTCCAAGGAAACTACCACTGGGAGGTTCATTCCCAGGGAGGAAACTGCAGTGCCAAAGGAAGGATTTGTCCCAAATGCTGTCCGAGGAGGACTTATCCTCTCCCTACAGATACAGTGCCCTCACTCTGAGGCCTGTATTTACCTCTCATGACTCCAGTGACAGCAGATGAGCTGAGCTCCTGCAAAGTCAGCTAGAAGCAGCCAGGGCTCTTTTCAATCCCTGTTATTAGCCATATTCAGCAA
This sequence comes from Pezoporus occidentalis, assembly GCF_034315485.1. NCBI lineage: Eukaryota > Metazoa > Chordata > Aves > Psittaciformes > Psittacidae > Pezoporus > Pezoporus occidentalis. The sequence continues at coordinate 122,114 of NW_026915717.1, read as the reverse complement.
GATCCTGTTCTCCTCAGGAATAGCAACTGGCTCAGAAGGGAGAGCTTTGCAGTTGGACTATTTTTGGGACTCTCCAAATAAACACCAGATGGCATGGACTGAAGTTAGGGGGCACGTTGGAATCCAGCATGTGAACATCCTGGCAGCAACGGCTCCATCCTTTACCTGAGCCCTTACAATGGCAATGTCACATCTTGGCCAGCAAGAAAAAGACAACCTTGATAGTCCTCTCCTTGGGAGTACAAGAAAGACCTACACAATGAAGCCATTTCTCTGCCAAGCCTAAACCTTGTTCAGCTACAACAAAGCAAGTGGCCACACGGGAAGGAGCTGCTGTTAGTTCCAAGCTGTGCCCCAACAGGCCCCACATACCTGTCACGGAGAGTGTTGGGACCCAGGTAGGGATACTGGCTGTCCTTGAGCTTTCCTTTGATGAGCTGATCTAGTGTCTCCTGCAGGAGAGGCTGGTGCTGGGTGTACACATTCTCAACCCCCTGCAGTGTGAGAGAAGCTCTTGTTAGGAATTCATCCAGCAAAGGCAGCAAGAGAAGAGAGAAGGTGGGCAAAGGCAGCATCTGATGGCTACATCATGTGCTCACCACCAAGCTCCAGCAACTAACTCCCATGGGCTTCAATGAGAATTATGCCCTCAAAGCCCAGTGCATTTCCTGGTGCACCTCTGACATCCCTGCTCTGTGAAACAGCCATCACTTCATCCAGGTCACATCCATACCTTCAGTCCTTTGAGGAACTGCTTGGTGATGGCTACAGCATCCTTGGGACTGAACAGGTCACTGCCCCGGACCCGTTTCCCTCCATACTCCACAACAGCAGACACCAGCTGTACAGAGAGAGGCAAAACCAGACCCCTGTTATCCTGGGAAGCAGCTTCCAGGCAGTTTTTGTCCAGTGAGGCTCAATGCAGGTACTGGAATGAGAACTGAGGAGTCAGGGAGATTGCTTGCAAGCGGATAATGCAGCAGAGAGGCAAAGAGGGAGAGCAGAAGCATTCCCCATACCCAGTGAGCAGCCAGTCTGCGTGACACTGCCTGCAGGAGGAAAGGGGCTTCATTTCCATAGTCTGCTGCAGTGAGAACAGATCTTCCAGACAACGTGACATCATCCTGCTTCTCCTCCTCCTCTCCAGCTGCTCCCTACACTTGCCAAGCCACCCTCTCCCTCCCAGCCCAGCTCCTTTTGCAGTCTCCAGAAGTCCCTATTCAGCAGGAGAAAAAGGGTGGGGAGGTGGACGGGAAAGAGGAAGGCAGCATGTCCCAGGCCCTGTTTACCTGCCACAGAGCCCTGCACACTGCCACCTCTGCCCTACTCAATCCTTCATGGAATCATGGAATCAACCAAGTTGGAAACGACCTTTAAGCTCATCCAGTCCAACCCTTACCCCAGCACTGCCAAGGCCACCACTAACCCATGGCACTGAGGGTATGGGAACACTTGCAGGGACGGTGACTCCAGCGCTGCCCTGGGCAGCCTGTTCCAATGCCTGAGCACCCTGTGGGGCAGGAATTGTTCCTCAGTTCCATCTAAACCTGCCCTGGTGCAGCTTGAGGCCGTTTCCTCTTGTCCCATCCCTTGTCCATAACACCTCTCACTTTGGAACTGGAAATTCAGCCTTTTAAAGGCTGAAACTCCTGCAGGCCCCAGCCAAGCTCCGGGCTGTGGTGCTATTCAACAAGAGCTGTGTTCAACCAACCAACCAACTCCACTCCACTTAATCAGAACCCCCCTGTGCTGAGCAGCATCAACAGGAGGTGAGCAGCAGGGCGGGGAGGGGACCCTGCTCCTCTGCTCTGCTCTGGGAGACCCCCCTGCAGCACTGGGTGCAGCTCTGGTGTCCTCAGCACAAGGACATGGAGCTGCTGGAGCAAGTGCAGAGGAGGCCACGAGGATGAGCAGGGGCTGGAGCAGCTCCCATAGGAGCCAGGCTGGGAACATTGGGGCTGCTCAGCCTGGAGAAGAGAAGCTGCGTGGAGAGCTCAGAGCAGCTCCCAGTGTCTGAAGGGGGCTGCAAGGATGCTGGAGAGGGGCCTTCATCAGGGACTGGAGCGACAGGACAAGGGGTGATGGGTTCAGACTGGAACAGGGGGATTTAGGTTGGAGATAGGGAAGTTTTGCATAAAGGGACACTGGGATGGGTTGAATGGAGAAGCTGTGGCTGCCCCATCCCTGGCAGTGCTCAAGACCAGGTTGGACACAGGGGTTTGGAGCATCCTGCTCCAGTGGAAGGGGTCCCTGCCCATGGCAGGGGTTGGAGCTGGATGAGCTTTAAGGTCCCTTCCAACCCAACCCATTGTCTGATTTCCCACCTGAGCCCCGGTCCATGCAGCTGGAGCAGAAATGCAGCCCTTACCTTGCGGTACTTGTCAGCCACCCCCCTGTTCCTGAGCTCTGTCATCAGTCCGGGCAGGCTGTTGCTGCTGTGGCGCTCGTAGTGCAGGGCATAGAGCATCACCAGGCGGGCAGCATCCAGCTCCGTCACCTTGGGGTTCTGCAGCAGGCGCCGCACGTTCTGCACCGGGACGAGGAGCAGCGTTAGCACACAGGCCTCCAAAGGACATGGGGTGAGGCTAACAGCAAGCCTGGCAACAGAGCTGCTCCCGGGGGGGATGCAGAGGGAGTTACACTGGGCCAGAACCACACAAGGTTTAAGGGAAGTACAGCAGAGCACAAGTTGCTCTGGGCTCTTTAGTGAAGCCTTGTGAAAGGGTTTAGATTCACAGATTCAGCTCTAGATGCTGTCATTTGTTTGAGTAATTCCAAAACTCCAGGCTAAAATCCTGGCTTTCAGGAGGATCCCCAGGAATTTTACCTGGGTAAGGACAGGAATCCACCTGCAAGGGGAGGGAGGGAGTCCCACAGAGACTCTGGTTGCTGGCAGTGTAGTGGCAATGCCTATGGAAGCAGGAAGAGTGTGAAACAGAAAAGCTATTGTCCCTCTGAGGAGATGGGCCTCAAACCCTCCCATTCAGCTCCAAGGGCTCATGTACTATGTCAGGATTAATAAGAGACCAAGGGCAGAAGAACCAAAATGTGCTGGGGCCACCACAGGAACAGCAGTTGCTGAAGTTACAGCAGGGGGGGGAACAATTCTGCCTTTATTTCATGCACTGGCTTATTCTCCATTGTGTCTGTGGCCTTGCCCCTTCCACTGCCATTAGGAGACTGCAAGAGGGAGCAGCCTGGGGCAGTGCAGCTACAGAGATGCTGATTCTTATGGAGAAAGAGCCCCCATTCCAGAGTTTTGCATTTATTTCCTATAGCTGCTACATGTTTCCAGTCCATCTCAGTTAGAAATACAATGGAGGCCTTTAGGCAAGTGGCTGTGAGTAAACTGCAGGCAGCTTCTCTGCTTTAAAATGGCACAGATACCAAGCTAGTGCAGATCAAGACCTCAATTAGCCCCAAGGTGAGCTGCAGGAAGCACCCTGCCATGCCAGGGTGGCACTGGGTGCAGGCTGACCTGCCTGGGGCTCTGGCCAGTTCCCAGCTCTCCTCCCCACAGCACTGGTAATGCACCAGCATCATCCCACAGGCTCACATCACCCCTTTCTCCAATGAATCAGAGATAACTCAAGAACAGACAGGAGGAGACCAACATCTCCAAACTGCTCTCCAAAGCCAAGCCCCTACATCCCAGCATTAATACTCTGTGCCTTGCCAACACCAGGTCACAGCACAGACACCATGGGCTGACGGGTTAGAACTCAAAGCGTCTGACTTTGAAACTGCAAAAGCTTGATCCAGAAACAATCATCGAGCAGGAGAAGCTCAGAGGCTGTGTTCAGCAAATGCATTTGATGGTTTGAGTCCCACTCCAGTACTTAGTCATCTAAGTTCTACCAAATATAAGCTATGGAACAACAGCTCTATGCTCACAAGTGTCTGTAGCTGCAATGACTTCACCAGGCCTGGACTGATTCACATCAGCTCAGGAGCTGCTAATAGATTACAGCACTTGAAGAATCTAATATTATCTCCTCTAGCCACCCACTCGGAGCACAGAATAACAAAGCTGACATGGATTTCAAAGCTGTTGGAGACACTAATCTTTATTTTCTAGCCTAACTGTGTGAAGGAGTCCATTACGTGGTGGAACTTCTGCCTTAGCTACCAAACATGAAGGAGCTGGCTTTAATGCCCAGTTACTGGTTGAACTCTGCTGTACCACAGTCACACCAACACTGCTCTTTGCTCCGAGTAGGCAGCAACCACAATTCATCACTGCTGTCAGATACTAGGTCAGGTCATGGAATCCAACCAGCCAGCATGGGGTCAAGACTTCAGTCTATCCTCAGCTATAACAGAAGCCTGTTAGGCTTTTTCAGCCCCCTCTGCCACAGATATCTTTTCTCTAAGAGGCTTTAAAATACATTTTCAAAGAAACAGATAAAAAAAATAGGTAAGAAAATAAAAGGAAAAGGTAAAAGGCAGCTCCTCAGTCGATAGCCCGTTTAGATTCCATTTCTCCTCCCCAAACCCAAGCCTCTGAACAGGGTTGTTTCCCTGGTGCCTGCCAGGAGCCAGCTGACTGCGTACAATGAAGGCACACTGCATTGTGAAATGGGAAGGCAGAACTTGCAAAGATGCTTCTCAAGCCAGTTATTAACTATGATTCATCCCTAGCTGAACCGAACAGGGAGGAGAAGAGTCATTCTCCCATCTAATGGGCCAACCCTGCAGGATTGCTACAAGCAGAACTCCCACTGACTTGCAGCAGCAAACCTCCATCAAGAGGGGAGTTCCAGGATCAAACCAGCTCGGTTCAGACAAAGCATCAAGACAAGAAGCCCGAGGTACCTGGAGAGCACTGGAATGGTCATTCTGGCATGCCAGCTCCTGCTCCACCTCCGACACCTCCAGCAGGTTCCGCTCAGCAACCAGGCGTGAGAGCTCCCCCACCACGGTGACGTGCTTGGACACCGTGCCCGACATCTTCTTGAACTGAGGGTAGTTCTCCACGAAGGCCTGCCATAGGGAAGGCAAAAGAGCTGCCCTTCAGGAGGAAAGAGAGCCAGCAAGAAGCTGCTCGGCATCACGGAATCCCACACTGGTTTGGGCTGAAGGGACCTTAAAGCTCATCCAGTTCCAACCCCTGCCATGGGCAGAGACCCCTTCCACTGGAGCAGCTTGCTCCAAGCCCCGGTGTCCAGCCTGGCCTTGAACACTGCCAGGGATGGGGCAGCCATAATCCAAGCAAGACAAGCTGTAGGGCTCTGGGGTTCCAGCAAGCTCTAAGGAGCAGCTTAGGAAGCAGGCAGGAGGAGCAGTGGCCTATGGAAGAGTGTGGCCTTCAGCAGAGAATCACTGTAACGAACACAGCACAAAAAGGAGGTTCCCACTCCCCAAAACTAGCACGCCACAGACACCTGGGCTCTGGGCACTGGTGGTGAGGGCTGTCAGTGCACAGAACGTGGTGACCTGCATGATTCTGCAATGCATGCCCAGTCAGTTGTGTGGAGATTGTCGGTACCTTCATATCTGCTATGGATTCCAACTTCTGCTGCTCCTTAGGTTTCCTCCTCTGGAAATCCTCCATGAGGTTCTTGATGTTACTGCCAATCTCTGCGAAGTTCAGGTACATGTTCTGTGTGGAACAAGACAAGGAGCTGACAGAGCTATCCCAACACGAGTCCTGATGCAAGCAAACAAGGTGGCACTTGAGCACTGCCAGGGATGGGGCAGCCACAGCTTCTCTGGGCACCCTGTGCCAGCACCTCAGCACCCTCCCAGGGAAGAGCTTCTGCCCAAGAGTTGATCTCAATCTCCCTCTGGCAGGGTAAAGGCAGTAAGATCCCACTAGGAACCTACATTGGCATAGAACTCATCATTCTCAGCAGACAGCACCACCTCCCGGAGGTCTTTGCTTATCCCCGGCACGCGGGAGAGGTCGATGCGGTTGTTGTTAATCCCCAGCAGCTCATGAACCATGGCCTGGTATGTCCACTAGCAACGAAAGAGAAAGGCAAATAGTAGAGACACCTTCCACCAGAGCAGGCTGCTCCAAGTCCCATCCAACCTGGCCTTGAACACTGCCAGGGATGGGGCGGCCACAACCAATCCAAGCAAGAGCAGGGTGAGTGCGTGGATGATCCAGCACCTCAATCCCAGGAGCCCATCAGCTATTAACATGTGCCCTTACCCAAGAGTGAGCCATTCACCTGGTTCAGGAGCGGGGTGATGGCATCATCAGAGCGGTCCAGAATGAGAAGCAAAGGAGGGACCTCAGTGCGCCGGAAGTCAAAGAGCTCGTATTCTTTGGTGATGACTTGCTGGGGAGAAAAGGTCCAAAAAGCCACCTGAGCTCATGTACACCTGCAAAATCTCCTCTTTGTTGGGATACAGGAGAACAAAAAGGGATGTCTGGTGAGAAGTAAGTGGTGCTGCTCTCTCGGGCTGCACTGCTGGTGAAGGAGGAACCCCTGCTCTCAAAAGCACCAGGGAACCTACTGCAACTGAGGGTGATGCTGAGGGGAAATGAGGTTCTTCACCTGCTCTTTGGCTGGGAGCAGGCAGAGATGAGGGATGTGACCTGCCCAAAGCCATGCAGCACATGACAGAACTGACGTGAACTGGCTGAAAAAGGGGATTTCTCTCAAATAGATCAAGAGGTAGAAAAAAGAAATGACATTTTAGTCCCTGCCAAAAATACTGAACATCTCTGCAGGTTCTCACCGGACCTTCACACACTCAGCAAGCCTCTTTGCTGGCTCCGAAGAGAGCTGGTACCGAATCATGGGACACTTCTTCAGGGACAAAAGCAAAGCTGTCAGCCCTTGAGTTGTCCTGGACAGCTGAGCTGGATCCCAGTTGCGACCCTGCAAGGAAAAGCTCTGTCATGGATCCACCATCCCCAAACTCTTCCTCACCTAAAATCTGATTCCTAAGCCTTAAAGGGAGCTGTAGTTTGAAGGAGCAGGTACAGTAGAGGCCACACTCTGCACTCCCCAGTGTCTTCTCACACAGACCAGCTCCCCTCTTCCAGACCCACCACCCCCCCAGCTTGCTGTGGCTGCTGCTCTCCCTCTTACCCACACAACAGGTCCTGGGGAACTTTTATCCTACCTGGCAGCAGCCCAAGAGGTTGAGAGAAAAAACGTGTGGATTCACTGCAATGTAATCGCCATAGAACTCCTGCCAACAGGGAAAGCAGGTACAGTCACAGGTCCTGCCAAGCCACCTTCAGCCCCAGGGGTGCATGTCCCAGCCCCAGCCACATCCCATGTCCCACCCCAATCCCCAGCAATGCACAGACATGGACTTGGATTATTTCTCCTTTCTCCAGCTGAGCCACACAAGCCCCTGCACTGCTGCTGCCAGCTCCATGCCCATCTGCCATGTACATGTTTAGTGCGTGGAGCTCTTTGTCAGCACCACAGACGTGCAGCAGCCCCATGAAACACAGGCAGCAGCAGAGCCAGGAGTGGCTCTGAAGGCTGCAGGGCAGGGAGGAACCGGGGAGCTCTCCTTCTCCCTTGTAATCCACATCTGTGTTCATCTCTTCTCCCATGGGAGGCTGCTGCAGCGCTGCTGCACGCTGTTCACGCTGTTCCAGAGCCACACTGCCCCACCTGAGCTTTTACCTTGTGTGCTGCTTTGGGGATAGAAGATCTACTAAAAAGAGCCAAAACAATCCCCTCACCTGAACTTCAGCCACAACCTCCTGCTCATCAGCCTCAGCCAAAGACTTGACATCACTCTTACTGATCACGTTGCTGAAGTCTGGAAGAGAACAACGGGGAGAGAACAGTCAGGCTCCGTGTGGGACATGGAACACACAAGAACACCATGGAATGCTCTCGCCAGGCTTTCCTATGGCAAAACAGAGCCCAAAGCAGAAGCACCACGGCCCTTCTGGCAGCACCGCAGAGCGGCAATGACATCTAGAGGCCACTTCAGCTCATCTCCCCTAACATCATCTGCTGGGACCGGGGCTGGAGGACTCCCCTGCAGCACAAAACCTGCTGAAGCTGCTCTGCTTTGCTTTTATTTGCTTCATAACTTGTACCTGCTTTCGTGTGTGCTCTTCCTATCGGAGCAAGCAGGGACAGGCCAAGGGGAATGGCTTTAACCTGCCCGAGGGGAGACTGAGCTGAGCTCTTAGGCAGAAGCTCTTCCCTGGGAGGGTGCTGAGGTGCTGGCACAGGGTGCCCAGAGAAGCTGTGGCTGCCCCATCCCTGGCAGTGCTCAAGGCCAGGTTGGACACAGGGGTTTGGAGCATCCTGCTCCAGTGGAAGGGGTCCATGCCTGTGGCAGGGGCTGGAGCTGGATGAGCTTTAAGGTCCCTTCCACCCCAACCCAGTTTGGGATTCTACAGTTCTACAATACAGATGTGGGACAATGGGGCTGCTCCCATGCACAGGCCTTTACTAAAATGCTAAGAACATGTAGATTCTAGTTTTCATGCTCTTTAAGTCACCAAATTCTATTAGGGAAGGGTACATGGCTATGAGATTAAACTGAAGCAACATAAGAGATCTTTACAAAGCAACACCATAAATCTGCATTCCTCCCATACAACTCAGCCCTAAACATTTCTGGGATTCTAATGCTTCACGTTGCTCTCTGGCAGGTTCAAGCCATTCCCCTTGGCCTGTCCCTCCAGGCCCTTGTCCCAAGCCCCTCTCCAGCTTTCCTGCAGCCCCTTTAGGCACTGGAGCTGCTCTCAGGTCTCCCCTTCAGGAGCCTTCTCTTCTCCAGGCTGCCCCAGCCCAGCTCTCTCAGCCTGGCTCCATGGCAGAGCTGCTCCAGCCCTCGCAGCATCCTCTACTGCAGTCAGTGCCGCTGAGCAGCGCTGCAGGCCAGGGCACACTCACAGATGAAGTAGATGCTGTACTTGGGCCTCCGCAGCTCCTGGATGAGGAACTCCACGTTCTCCTGCATGAAAACGGCACCAGGGAGGGGGCATTTAGGAAAGGCGGTGTGCGAGGGGCCGGGGCTGACCCGCACCGCCCCCGGGAGCAGGGCCCTACCTTGGTGGGCCGCAGGAAGCAGATGGCCTTGAGGTGCTTCATGGGCTCCCTGTTGGCGGAGTCCAGCCGCTCGAAGAGGTACACCTCCTTCTGCAGGATCTCGGACTGCGTGTACACCATGCTCACCACGCCGGTCTGCGGGCGGGAGCAGCGGCGCCGGTCACCGCGGGGCTGGGTCCCGCCGCTCCGCTCCGCTCCCCACCCGGCCCCGCCGCTCACCGTCTCCCGGTCCATGAGCAGCACCTTCATGCCCGGCCCGCTGTCCTCGATCATCTTGGACACGTACTGCTTGACGGCCAGCACCGCGTTCATCTCGGCTCCGTTCGGCCCCGCTCGGCCCCGCTCGGCCCCGTTCGGCCCCGCTCGGCTCGGCCCGGCCGCGCCGCGCTGCCCGCTGGGAGCTGTAGTCCGGCAGCGGGACAGCGGCGCGCTGGAGGGGGAAATGTGCACAAGGACTTCAACTCCCAGCAGCCACCGCGGCGCCTCCCGCCGGCCCCGCCCCCGGGGCACCCGGAAGCTGCCTCAGGGGAGCCCGGCCCGGCCCGGCCCGGCCCCTCCGCCGCTCGCTTCGCTGAGGGCGGCTCCTTTGGGCTGGCTGCGGCCCCGCAGGTTGGTTTGGAAGGGAGGGAGCTTAAAGCTCGCCTAAAGCCACGGGCAGGAGGAGCTGCTCGAGCTGAGCTGGGAGTCACGGGGGTGGGGGTAACACTAAAGCAAAGGGAAAAGGCACTTCACTGGGTATGGGGAGGAGGAAAACCCGGCCCAGAACGCAGTAACGCGGCTCCCCCCTCGGCCCCGTTCCCCAGCACCCGCTGCAGCTGCCCCAGGCCAAAACAGACACCTGGAAACCTGGCGTTTGGGGTCCCAGTTCAACGTGTTCGTGGACAGACCCTGCTGGAAGGAGAGGCAGTACCTGTGCCGCCCGCGCCTCCCTCGCAGAGGCAGCCAAAGGGGCCACCTGGGCTCTGCTCTGGTGCCGCTGGCTCAGGTCAAACGCGTCGTGCGCTGCCCATCAGCCATGTAAAGGGCATGACCGACAGCAGGCGACGGTCAGGGAGCTCCCAGGTCCAAGGGGAGCCTCGGGAAAGGCCCAGGTTGGGTTTCCCTGCAGGTCTCAGGGCCAGCAAGAGGGTTCCCGAGCAGGTAACCATGAATTCAGCAGTTGGGATTGCCAGGGTGCTTAAACCAGCCCTGCAGGAGGCTCAGGCCTGCAGGACGTGACCCCTAACTAAAGCACAGGAGAAAAGGGGAGGAGGGAAACTGAGGCACAGAGCAGCCCGAGCTTGGGCTGCAGGAAGCGGGCAGATGTGGAGGGACTGGGTGGGTGCTGCTGTAGCAGACACTGGTTGTGATGGTTCCCCTGAGCAACTGCATCCTTCTGTATTCAGCCGGGCTGGCAGCTTCATCCAGGAGCAGGGGTGATGAGATGAGGTGAGATGTCAACCACAGAGCGGCCTTAAGGCAGAGTGAGGAGGAGGAGGTGGAGTGCCAGGGCCACCAGCACGGTGGTGGTGGTGCAGGAGGCAGCACTGGAAGACTCACCTGGAGGCAGAGGGGTGGCTGTGAGCTGCTGAGCCCTGGCAGGGGACCCCCGAACCCCTGCTCATACAAGCTGCTGCCAGCCACCAACCCACCAGAACCATGGGCCACCTCCAGCCTGGCAGGGACCCGCTGTCCTCAGGGTTTGCAGCCCATCCACCCAAGTTCTGCCCTCTATGCAGTACCTGTCCAGGAGCACGGATGCGTGTAGATCAGAGAGGCGTTGTTGGAGGACACGGGGTTGCTGACCTTGCAGGTGTAAGTATCCGGTGAGGAGCTGAGGAGCACGTGCAGCTCAGAAGCACTGATACGCTTCATCTGGATCTTGGAGTGGGAGATCCACTCATAGGTCACTGCTTCGAGCCCCACTGAGCACTCCAGGGTTGCTTCGCACTGTTCCAGGTCACCCCTGATCACTTTGGCATTCACAGTGGGCTTTGGGACCAGCTCTGCAAGAGGCACCAGGATGTCACAGCCTCCCCCTTGTCCTGTCGTGGGATGCTGTGACAGCGCTCCCATGTTCCCAGCTCACCGTACACCGTCAGGAGGACGCTCTCAGTGAGCCCCTTGCCTGTCTCATCCTCCATGTACAGCTGGTACACGCTGCTGTCGCTCTTCTGCAGGCGGCTGATCTTCAGGGTGTTGTTGGAGAAGAGCTCCAGGCGCCCCCAGTAGCTGTTGTTGCAGTACCAGACCTCCCCGCTGCCGTCCCGGCCGGCCAGTTTCAAGTTGTTATTGCGGCGCCAATGGACTTCGTGGTAGGAGATTTTGCTTTGCAGGCTCGGACTGAGATATGCCACCCCGTGAACGGCCCCGACCACCTCTAATGGTGGCTTCTGGTGTGCCTGGGATGCTGGGAAAGTGGAGACCAGAGCTGCTTGGCCAGCTTGGACAAGGGGTGATGGGTTCAGACTTCAACAGGGGAAGTTCACATTGGAGATAAGGAAGAAGCTCTTCCCTTTGAGGGTGCTGAGGCGCTGGCACAGGGTGCCCAGAGAAGTGGTAAATGCCCCGTTTCTGGCAGTGTTCAAGGCCAGGTTTGACAGAGCCTTTGGTGACCATGGTCTAGTGTGAGGCATCCCTACACATGGCAGGGGCATTGGAACTGGATGATCTTATTGTCCTTTCCAGCCCAAATTCTATGCTTCTGTGTTTCTAAATTACAAATAACCCATTTGCTCACTGATTCATAGAATCATTATGGAATGGTTCTAGTTGGAAGAGACTTTCAAAGCTCATCCAGTCCCAACCCCTGCCATGGGCAGGGACACCTTCCACTAGGGCAGGCTGCTCCAAGCCCATGTGTCCAACTGTCGTGGTTTAAACCCAGTCAGCCACACAGTTTCCGCTCCCCCCTCCTCTTTCTTTCCTTCCTTCCCCCCCTCTCCCCCTCCCCGGAGGGATGGAGAGGAGAATTGAAAGAATGTAACTCCCATGGGTTGAGATAAGAACAGTGCAGTATCTAAGGTATAACACAGATGACTACTGCTACCACCAGTGATAATAATGATAAGCGAAATAACAAGAGAATACAATACCACCCCGAAACGAGCCCGACCGAGCAGTGAGTGCCCTTCTGGGTAGCTCCCAGTTACCTCCCGGGCATGATGTGCTGTGCTATGGAGCACCTCTTTGGCTAGCTTGGGTCAGGTGTCCTGTCTCTGCTTCCTCCCCTCCTCCCTGACAGAGCATGAGGCTCACGAAGTCCTTGGTCAGAGTAAGCATTACTTAGCAACAACTAAAAACATCGGTGTTATCAGTGCTGTTCCCAGGCTGAAAGTCAAAACACAGCGCTGCACAGCTACCAAGAAGGAGAAAAATCGACTGTTACTGCTACCAACCCGGCCTTGAACACTGCCAGGGATGGGGCAGCCACAGCTTCTCTGGGCACCCTGTGCAGCGCCCCACCACGCCTCTGTGTTCTCTCCGCCACGTTGCAGAGGCAGTTGGTTTCGGTATTTCCTCTTCCCCACACTAAGTGACCACAATGAAGTTGTTTTTTCCGTCGAGTTCATTTTTGTTGCTCCCCCTCCCTGACCCAGAGCAGCTCCTCACCCCCAGCTCCATGGTAGCCAGTGGGTCATTCCATGGGCACAGCACTGGGATGGGAGGAGCTGAGGTGGAGCGGGATACAGGGAGGGTTTAGCCATGAATGCATCCCCAAGGTCCCCACCCAACCCCAAAGCCATCTCCCCCCAGTGCAGCTCCCTCACTCCAGGAAACCCGGCACCATACCTTGCGTGATGCAGAGGAAGAAAAGCAGCACCACTCTGCTGTCTGCATCCAAACCCAAACTCCAACATGCAGTGGCTCCCCAAGGACCCCATGAACCCGTCTGCGCCATGTGACAGCCGCTTTTGTAAACCCCAAAGGCACATGCGCAGTTTCTTAAAACGCTGTTCATGCGCAGCATGTTCAGGCAGCAGCCCCAAACCTCCCCGTGGACACCACGTACAGCACCCCAAGGACCCCGACTCCCATCACCACCACTGCGAAGGGAAACGAAACGCAGACCCAGGGGTCTCCTCTTCCTTTACAGCTGCTGACACACAGGGATCCCATTTAGAGTCATTTAATGGTTTGGGTGGGAAGAGACCTTCAAAGCTCATCCAGTCACAACCCCCTGCCACGGAGAGGGACACCTTCCACTAGAGCAGGTTGCTCCATGCTTCTGTTCATGAAGCCTTTGCTACAATGGAGTCGATACCTGGTGCAGGGGAGGCGTACTCAAACCCAAGCTCCTGCGCTGGGCTCTTGTCGTGGTTTAAACCCAGTCAGGTAACTTGTTCACTCACTGCCCCCCTTCTTTCCCTCCCCCTACTCCCGGAGGGACGGAGAGGAGAATAGAAAAGAATGCAACTCCCAGGGGTTGAGATAAGAACAGTTTAGTAACTAAGGTATAACACAAATCACTACTGCTACCACCAATAATAATAATGATAAAGGAAACAACAAAGGAAGAGAATACAACACCTCACCACCAGCCAACCGATAACTCACCCCCCAGCCCGACCAAGCACCAACCCATACCTCCTCCAACCCTGCAGTCTCCCAGCCCTTCCGGCTAACTCCCAGTTACCTCCTGGGCATGACGTGCTGTGCTATGGAATACCTCTTTGGTCAGTTTGGGTCAGGTGTCCTGTCTCTGCTTCCACCCGGCTTCCCCTCCTCCCTGGCAGAGCATGAGGCTCACAAAGTCCTTGGCCAAACCAAAACATCGCTATCAGCTCTGTTCCCAGGCTGAAAGTCAAAACACTACACTGCACCAGCTACCAGGAAGGGGAAAAATGACTGCTACTGCTGAACCCACGACAGCTCTGTAATTCCTGGTTTTGCTATGTGATTTATTTTGCCTTGAGTGGAAAGTATTCAAAGCAGAGTTGTGCTGCTGAGATGCTTCACCAGAGACAGCCCTGCCGAAGGGGGCAGAACATCGGTTCCAAGCTTGTACCAGAGCTGCATCCTCCTACTACAGGTCTTTCACCTCAAAAGAAGAGGATCTAACCAGCAAGATGATTTCAGGTACAGTAACAGTGTCCAGAACCTCCCAATGCTGCGGGGCAGAGGCTGCATCCCCACTGCTGCCACTCCATTGCAGTGTCATGGGGCTGGGAGCCAGCATGAAGCCCCCTGGAGAGCTGGTGATGAGCACCAGTGCTCACAGCCACGATGCCCATCAGTGCAGGAAACCCCCCAGTACTCTGCCCTGCTTTGGGATCTACAGCAAGGAGGAGGATGGGGTGGTCCTTAAAACCTCATCAAGGAAAGACCCAATCCTTGTCCTCAGGGAAGTGATGTGGACTTCAGTTTGCTCCTGTTCTCCCCATAGTAGGTGCTTGGAGATGGGAATGGATCCCCCAGTCCTGTCAGGGTCCCTCTGTTGAGGATGGAGCAGCGTCAGTGAAGAGCCAGGGATGGGGAAGACACCGCTCACTTGTTCCACTGCTGGAAAAAGGTAAGAGAAGCTCAGCTGGTTCTGTGGGCTCAGGGGATAAATTACTCAGCACCACCAGAGCTCAGCCCACACAGCTTTAACAGGGAGAAGGGTTATTTCCTTTTGCTTTCTAGAAGTTTTGTTGCTGTTTCTGTTTAGACAGCAGCCAGCCTGCACCTCATATTGCTGAAAGCTTGGAGACATTCCCCATGCTCCAGCAATACAAGGGCTACATGCGGAGATGATCCATGGAGGTGTTCAGAGGCATCACCCTTCCCCTGGCGGCATTAAGCTGAATAGAGCTTTCTCTCCTTACAAGCCACAACCTTTTCAGTCCCTGGATTTAGAAAACCCCACAGAAAACTGCAGGCAAACTTCAGTTGTGATCAAGTGCTGAGGAATGAAGAAGTGAGTTGAGGAAGTTTGGCTTGTGACTTGAAACATAAGCAGAGGAAGGGCAGGAAGCCCCATCACCACTGGAAGGGCTGTAGGCTGGGAACACTTGTATAGTGTCAGGAGTCTGAGCAGAGTCGTTCAGTTGAAGAGAAATTAGAACAGAAACAGTGTGCATTCAGAGTCATGTCTTGGGTGTGAAGCTCCAAACGTTAAAGAAGCTTCGTAAAAGGAGTAGACCAAAAGGGTTGCTTTGCCAGTGCCTCTTGGAATATCGAGACATCGTGGATAACAGAGTGAGCTCCTGGATAACATCACCATTTGGAAAGTCACTGAACGCTAAGATTCAGCTCCCAGTTCACCACCACCAACCCCAACGTGCAAGAGCCCCTCGAGGGCTGGGGCGTTTTGAAACGGGTTTGGGCTGTGTTTCAGTTCCTGCAGCGCGCAGGCAGAGGGCGCCTGCGGAGCGGAGCAGAGGCAGCTCCGCATCCTCCTCCTGCGAGCTGGACGCTGTGAGGACCCCAGGACACGCAGAATCCATCCGGCTTTACTGGTCCAGCTGTTCTGGTTGGAGGAACGGCGCCGAGATGCAGCAGAGCCCCAGGTTGCGTAGTGTTGGCTGGGTATGTGATGTGGTCCATGGTGTGGGGCTCATCCTCTGCATCCCCAGGCACAGAAGCTGCAGGCGTGTCTTGACAGCAACAGAAGCAAGACACATCTCTGTCTCTGTGCCTCAGTTTCTGTGCCACACAAGGAATAGTCCAGCTGCTTTGTGTCACAAAACATCAGTAAAAGAGGGTGATAAATGGGCTTGGTTGTAAGCTGTAGCTGTAATGGAGAGATCTGCTTGCCTGATGGAGCATCAAACCACAGAAAGAGGGGAGATCTAAGATGAGATATTAGGAAGAAGTTCATAGACTGGTTTGTGTTAGAAGGGACCTTAAAGCTCATCTGCAGCCATGGCAGGGACCCCTTCGACTAGAGCAGGATGCTCCAAGCCCCTGTGTCCAACCTGGCCTTGAGCACTGCCAGGGATGGGGCAGCCGCAGCTTCTCTGGGCCTTCTCCCTGTCCCTGCTGCTCACATGCTGGTGATGCAGCCCCCGCACATGGGTGGTTCCTGGGCTGCAAGTGTACAAAATGAGGTCACCCTCCTCTTCTGCAGCACCAGCTCTGCTTGAGTCATGTCCAGGCACCCAAAGGAGCCTCTGCTAATCACCCTAAGAACAGCAGCTGGGATTAGGTGCTATTCCTAGAGGGACACAGCTAAAAGGGGCCGCAGGCAACGGAGCCAGCGCACCCTCGCTGGCACATCCCTATTTATAGACGACTGGATGAAGGAGTAAGTCCTGCCTTTCACTTCCAATTAACAACTCCCCTTTTCTTCATGGAGTAACTTCCACGTTCATTGTCCTTTAAGCACTTTGATTACCAGCTGAAATCCCAGTTTACGTTGCATTTTGCTGACCAGAATCCTCTGGTTCCTCTTTCTACAGAGTGCTCAGAGGCCAGGAAGGTTTTTTGCCAGTCCAAATCCAGTGTGTGTGGTTTAGAGGAGGCAGGATTTCTGTAGGAAAACTCCAATTCCAGGCATCAGATTTTACTTCTCCTCTTCAAACTGACCGACACCTCATTTAAGGAGGTAGTGGGGGGACTCACAGCCAAAGGTACTGCTTTACATGCATAATAATTGCAAACTAAGTTAAACCCCAGTATTTAATTGCATCCTATTGTTTAGATTGTAAATGGTTTAGTGTCTGGAAAGTACCATTTTGTTCTCTGTCTGTTTGCTTTGGAAATGCTTTTGTAACCATGTCAGTGATGGGTTTTTTTCAGCTAAATAAGCCCAGAGTGTTGTCTCCTCCTTAAATACATCTTTGTCCTTAAAGGAATACTGCCTTCCTGCAAACTTCCTACAAGGAAAAGCCTTTCCACCCAAGAAATACCTTGAATTTCCCCGTTACACCCCCTCCATGTGTGTGTCGTGGGATCCAGGGACCACATCAACCAGTGACTTGAGTGAGTCCAGCTCTGGAAATGGGTTGAGAATGAACCATTTGCTCCTAGCAATGGGCACCTTCAGGTCAGCACCAACAAACTCCCCTTCCTCTTGTGTCAGGAAAAGGGCAGGAACATCTCTAAGTATAGAGGAGGGGGGAAAACCAGCTCACTGCAGGCAGAAGGGAGCTGAAATCCATGCAGACGCTGACAAATAGAGGAGTTGCCTGGAAACAGTTGTGTCCTGTGATGAGTTTCCTCCTCTGGTTTTCATTAGTACAGAACCACTTCTTTACGTGTCCCTCTCCTGGGTGCAAGAACAGCATCCCAGGCCCTGGGCTGGTTTCTTATGGCTTGAGAGAATCCTGACCCTTTCCCTGTGCCTCAGGTCTTACTCTAAAGCAACACTGGTGGCTGAAACATCTTGTGCCACAGCATCCAGGGCTCCTGCTCTTGGCAAAGGAATAAGGTTTGGATGAGTTTCCATTTTTGAAGCCAAAAATGAGTTGGCTTTCCTATTAGCTTTGCTTGTCAACTGCCATTTAACCCTCTGCTTTTCTCCTTGGGCTACAGAAAGAACTTATCACACCACGAGTAAGCATGTCTGTCGTTCCTACTTCATTATCTGTCATGAGTAAATCTAGGTACCTCCATTTAAGTGCCTTGGGAACAATGTCTGCATCCATTCAGCTGCCCTGCAGTAAATCTGGTGGGTTCCTGCTGGAAAACGAGCACACTTCAGTAGGGGCAATGCTTTACTTCACCTCATTCTTTTGTCATAATCTGATTGTGTTTCCCTTTCAACAATAACAAGGGGAGAAAAAAGGGGGCGAATAAACAAGTAAAGGTGCTTTTGGGTCCAGAATCTTCTGCGGTTGTCTTATGGAAACCGTGCATGGATGTCAGTTATGTGCCTGGATATCTATGTGTATGGATGTCAGTTATGTGTATGGATATCTATGTGTATGGATGTCAGTTATGTGTATGGATATCTGTGTATGGATGTCAGTTATGTGTATGGATATCTATGTGTATGGATGTCAGTTATGTGTATGGATATCTATGTGTATGGATGTCAGTTATGTGTATGGAAATCTGTGTATGGATGTCAGTTATGTGTATGGATATCTATGTATGGATGTCAGTTATGTGTATGGATATCTGTGTATGGATGTCAGTTATGTGTATGGATATCTATGTGTATGGATGTCAGTTATGTGTATGGATATCTGTGCATGGATGTCAGTAGTGTGCCTGGATATCTATGTGCATGGATGTCGGTTACGTGTATGGATATCTGTGTATGGATGTCAGTTATGTGTATGGATATCTGTGTATGGATGTCAGTTATGTGCCTGGATATCTGTGCATGGATGTCAGTTATGTGTATGGATATCTGTGTATGGATGTCAGTTATGTGTATGGATATCTGTGTATGGATGTCAGTTATGTGTATGGATATCTATGTGTATGGATGTCAGTTATGTGTATGGATATCTGAGCATGGATGTCAGTTATGTGTATGGATATCTATGTGTATGGATGTCAGTTACGTGTATGGCTACATGTGCATGGATGTCGGTTACGTGTATGGATATCTGTGCATGGATGTCAGTTATGTGTATGGATATCTATGGATGTCAGTGTGATGTCTGTTATGTGTCAGTTATGTGATATGGATGTCAGTTATGTGTCTCGATATCTGTGTATGGATGTCAGTTATGTGTATGGATATCTGTGTATGGATGTCAGTTATGTGTATGGATATCTGTGTATGGATGTCAGTTATGTGTATGGATATCTGGATGTCAGTTATGTGTATGGATATCATGGATGTCAGTTATGTGTATGGATATCTGGATATCTGTATGGATGTCAGTTATGTGTATGGATATCTGTGTATGGATGTCAGTTATGTGTATGGATATCTGTGCATGGATGTCAGTTATGTGTATGGATATCTGTGCATGGATGTCAGTTATGTGTATGGATATCTGTGCATGGATGTCAGTTATGTGTATGGATATCTGTGTATGGATGTCAGTTATGTGTATGGATATCTATGTGTATGGATGTCAGTTATGTGTATGGATATCTGTGTATGGATGTCAGTTATGTGTATGGATATCTGTGTATGGATGTCAGTTATGTGTATGGATATCTGTGCATGGATGTCAGTTATGTGTATGGATATCTGTGTATGGATGTCAGTTATGTGTATGGATATCTGTGTATGGATGTCAGTTATGTGTATGGATATCTGTGTATGGATGTCAGTTATGTGTATGGATATCTGTGTATGGATGTCAGTTATGTGTATGGATATCTGTGTATGGATGTCAGTTATGTGTATGGATATCTGTGTATGGATGTCAGTTATGTGTATGGATATCTGTGCATGGATGTCAGTTATGTGTATGGGTATCTATGTGTATGGATGTCAGTTATGTGTATGGATATCTGTGCATGGATGTCAGTTATGTGTATGGATGTCATGTGTATGGACATCATGGATGTCATGTGTATGGATATCTGTGTATGGATATCTGTGTATGGATGTCAGTTATGTGTATGGATATCTGTGCATGGATGTCAGTTATGTGTATGGGTATCTATGTGTATGGATGTCAGTTATGTGTATCGATATCTGTGTATGGATGTCAGTTATGTGTATGGATATCTGTGTATGGATGTCAGTTATGTGTATGGATATCTGTGCATGGATGTCAGTTATGTGTATGGATATCTATGTGTATGGATGTCAGTTATGTGTATGGATATCTGTGTATGGATGTCAGTTATGTGCATGGATATCTATGTGCATGGATGTCAGTTATGTGTATGGATATCTGTGCATGGATGTCAGTTATGTGTATGGATATCTGTGTGTATGGATGTCAGTTATGTGTATCGATATCTGTGTATGGATGTCAGTTATGTGTATGGATATCTGTGTATGGATGTCAGTTATGTGTATCGATATCTGTGTATGGATGTCAGTTATGTGTATGGATATCTGTGCATGGATGTCAGTTATGTGTATGGATATCTGTGCATGGATGTCAGTTATGTGTATGGATATCTGTGCATGGATGTCAGTTATGTGTATGGATATCTGTGTGTATGGATGTCAGTTATGTGTATGGATATCTGTGTATGGATGTCAGTTATGTGTATGGATATCTGTGTATGGATGTCAGTTATGTGTATGGATATCTGTGCATGGATGTCAGTTATGTGTATGGATATCTGTGTATGGATGTCAGTTATGTGTATGGATATCTGTGCATGGATGTCAGTTATGTGCATGGGTATCTGTGCATGGATGTCAGTTATGTGCATGGGTATCTGTGCATGGATGTCAGTTATGTGTATGGATATCTGTGTATGGATGTCAGTTATGTGTATGGATGTGATGGATGTCAGTTATGTGTATGGATATCTGTGTATGGATGTCAGTTATGTGTATGGATATCTGTGTATGGATGTCATGGATGTCATGGATGTCAGTTATGTGTATGGATATTTATGTGTATGGATGTCATTTATGTGTATGGATATCTGTGCATGGATGTCAGTTATGTGTATGGATATCTATGTGTATGGATGTCAGTTATGTCTATGGATATCTGTGATATCTGTGTATGCATGTCAGTTATGTGTATGGATATCTATGTGTATGGATGTCAGTTATGTGCCTGGATATCTGTGCATGGATGTCAGTTATGTGTATGGATATCTGTGTATGGATGTCAGTTATGTGCATGGATATCTGTGCATGGATGTCAGTTATGTGTATGGATATCTGTGCATGGATGTCAGTTATGTGTATGGATATCTGTGTATGGATGTCAGTTATGTGCATGGATATCTGTGCATGGATGTCAGTTATGTGTATGGATATCTGTGTGTATGGATGTCAGTTATGTATCTATGTGTATGGATGTCAGTTATGTGTATGGATATCTGTGCATGGATGTCAGTTATGTGTATGGATATCTGTGCATGGATGTCAGTTATGTGTATGGATATCTGTGTATGGATGTCAGTTATGTGTATGGATATCTGTGTATGGATGTCAGTTATGTGTATGGATATCTATGTGTATGGATGTCAGTTACGTGTATGGATATCTGTGCATGGATGTCAGTTATGTGTATGGATATCTGTGTATGGATGTTAGTTATGTGTATGGATATCTATGTGTATGGATGTCAGTTACGTGTATGGATATCTGTGCATGGATGTCAGTTATGTGTATGGATATCTGTGTATGGATGTCAGTTATGTGTATGGATATCTATGTGTATGGATGTCAGTTACGTGTATGGATATCTGTGCATGGATGTCAGTTATGTGTATGGATATCTGTGTATGGATGTCAGTTACGTGTATGGATATCTATGTGTATGGATGTCAGTTATGTGTATGGATATCTATGTGTATGGATGTCAGTTATGTGTATGGATATCTGTGTATGGATGTCAGTTATGTGTATGGATATCTATGTGTATGGATGTCAGTTACGTGTATGGATATCTGTGCATGGATGTCAGTTATGTGTATGGATATCTGTGTATGGATGTCAGTTATGTGTATGGATATCTGTGTATGGATGTCAGTTATGTGTATGGATATCTGTGTATGGATGTCAGTTATGTGTATGGATATCTATGTGTATGGATGTCAGTTATGTGTATGGATATCTGTGTATGGATGTCAGTTATGTGCCTGGATATCTGTGCATGGATGTCAGTTATGTGTATGGATATCTGTGCATGGATGTCAGTTACGTGTATGGGTACCTGTGCATGGATGTCAGTTACGTGTATGGAGATCTGTGCATGGATGTCAGTTATGTGTATGGATATCTATGTGTATGGATGTCATTTATGTGTATGGATATCTATGTGTATGGATGTCAGTTACGTGTATGGATATCTGTGTATGAATGTCAGTTATGTGCCTGGTTATCTGTGCATGGATGTCAGTTATGTGTATGGATATCTATGTGTATGGATGCCAGTTATGTGCATGGATGCCAGTTATGTCAATTGGCCACTCCATAAGGTTTTGGGCAAACGTTGAGTGAGTTTTAAGGCAAGAAAAGCTCTTTCTTGCGGAGGCCTTTAAGAGTTGTCTTTGCAGATCAGTCCAGAGCTATCCCATTGAGCCCAAGTTAAGCCGAACAGACTTTGTGTCGGCAATCCTTGTGTTTTCTCATGGAATCATGGAGGGTTTGGGTTGGGAAGGACCTTAAAGCTCATCTAAAGCCACGGGCAGGGACCCCTTCCACTAGAGCAGGTTGCTCCAAGCCCCTGCGTCCAGCCTGGCCTTGAGCACTGCCAGGGTCATCATCCTGCGTTCCTCTCCACCAGTGAACTGGTTCAGCACCACTGGCTCAGCGGGGCTCTGCCTCACCTCACTTCTTCAGTGTCTCAGCACTGCTCACCATCTGCTGCTCTGCCTTTATCCCCCTCTCCTCCCATCCCTGATCCTCTTTGTGGCACTTCTTTATCCAGCGAGTCACCGCACGCTTTAACCTCCATCCCTGCAGCGCCGGGAAGCACCCCAACGGTGCTGCTGTGTCCCACTGCCGATGCCCCTGGAAGCGTTTCCAACCTGGTGGATTCAATGCTTCCTCCTTTGCACAAACACTGCAGCCGGGAAAGGGGAACAGAACCCCCCTGGGGGGCCGGGCGGCACAAACTGTTCTTTCTTTGCTGGCCCTTTCTCGTCCCGGCCACCATAAACAATCCTTTTGTGTGCGATACAAACAAGGCTGGGCGCTGGCGGGGAACAAAGGCGCGATTCAGGCCGGGATCAGCTGAACCCTGCGCATGATGCTGCTGCTCCCGGACCCCCAGCGCGGCCGGTCCCACCCAGGCCTGCAGCAGGGAGATGGGGCAGAGCAGCAAATGGGGCCGCAGGGATGCGCTGGCGGGGGGGGGCTGGAGCATCTCCTATGGACAAGGAGCTGGGTCTGGTTCGTAGAAGAGCAGAGTGAGGGGGCTCCCATCAGTGTACAGCGATAGCGCGAAGGTGGTGCCAGGAGGATGGTGCCAGGCTCTGCCCAGTGGTGCCCAGGGACAGGGCAAGGAGCAGCGGCCGTGAACTGAACCACACCAAGCACCACGTCACCACGAGAAGAGCTCAGTGCTGAGAGTGCAGAGCCCTGGCCCAGCCTGCCCAGGGGGTGCTGGGGGCTCCATCCCAAAGCCCCATGGACACACTCCCCCAGGGTTCAGTGACACCCCCAAGCCGTGGAGCCCCATTGGGATCTCCCAGCACATCCCACAGCGAAGGCACCGGCACCACGGGCTCCTCGCACTGGGCACTGAGGAGCTCCACACTGGGGGCTCAAGCACAATGCAGGGGGGTTCAGGCCCCACACTGGGGGGGTTCATGGCTCACTTTGGGGTCTCAGAGCACAAAAAGGGGGTTTCATGCCCCACACAGGAGGCTCAGGCTCCCCATTGGGAGGGTTCAGGCTCCCCACTGGGAGGGTTCAGGCCCCACATTGGGAGGTTCAGGTCCCACATTGGGAAGGTTCAAGCCCCACACTGGGGGGGTTCAAGCCCCACATTGGGGGGGTTCAAGTCCCACATTAGGAAGGTTCAAGCCCCACACTGGGGGGGGGTTCAAGCCCCCCTTTGGGGGATTCAGACCCCACATTGGGGGGTTGAAGCCTCACATTTGGGGGTCCAGGTCTCACACTGGGGGGTTTCAAGCCCCACATTGGAGGGTTCAGGCCCCACACTGGGACGGTTCAGGACCCACATTGGGGGGTTCAGGCCCCACACTGGGGGGTTCAGGCCCCACATTGGAACAGTTCAGGACCCACATTGGGGGGTTCAGGCCCCACACTGGGGGGTTCCGGCCCCACACTGGGATGGTTTAAGCCCCACATTGGGGGGTTCAGGCCCCACACTGGGGGGTTCAGGCCCCACATTGGAGGTTCCAGGCCCCACACTGGAGGTTCCAGACCCCACATTGGAGGTTCCAGGCCCCACACTGGGGGGTTCAGGCCCCACATTGGAGGTTCCAGGCCCCACACTGGGGGGTTCAGGCCCCACATTGGAGGCTCCAGGCCCCACATTGGAGGTTCCAGGCCCCACACTGGAGGTTCCAGGCCCCACATTGGAGGTTCCAAGCCCCACACTGGGGGGTTCAGGCCCCACCGGGGCTCGCTCCGCTGCGCCGTCACGGCCCGGCCGCACGGGGGCGCTCTCCCCCTCCTTTCCTGCGCAGGCTCCGTGGAGCGGCCGGGGGCAGGGGGCGTGGCCGCAGCTCCGCACGCCATTGGCCACGCGCAGCCGGGAGGGGCGGGGCCGGGCGGCCGCGTGCGCCCGCCAAAGCGTTCCGGGCGGGAACGGGGGCGGTGCCGCGTGTCCCCGGCCCCCCCCCCCCCTTCCACCCCCCCCCGGGCGGCGGCGGCGGGGCCCGGAGCGCGGCCGCGCCATGGAGCCCAGCGCAGGTAACGCCGCGATCGCGCCCTGTGGGCCCCGAGAAGGGAGCGCGGCCCCGGGGGGAGCCCGGCGGGGTCAGCGCAGCGGGCGGGGGTAACGCGGGGCCCAGCCCCGGCCCTCCGGGCACTTCCCGGTGCGGTCGCCGTCTGTGACCGGGGATCCATGGGGCTCCCCGGGCTGCGCCGAGGGGATGGGGCCGGGCCCGGGCCCCTTTGGGCTCCACAGCGGCGGCTCCGGAGCTGCCCGGTCCGGGCGGCGGGGGGGAAAGGGCAGTTCCTGGGCCGGGTAACGCCGGGGGCGCCGCGGCCCCGGAGCGCTTTCGCCGTGGGTGCGGAGCCCGGCGGTGACTCAGGGGCCGGGGCAGCTCCGCAGTCCCCGCTTCAGGGAACGGCTCTGCCCCGTCCTGGGAGTCGCTGACGCAGGGAGCGCGGTAACGGGCGCGGGCCGGGGCCTCCCGGGTCACCGTGAGCCGGGCGGGGCTGCGTTTGCAGCGCCCGGGGGGGCTCAGCCTCCGGTTGCGGGGAGAGCGAAGGCGCCGTGGTCGGGTTGAAAGGGGCGGAGAAGCGGAGCTTGGTTGGAGTTGTGTGGATCCGCCAGTGCAGGGGCTCGGCTCTTCACAGAACCGTGGAAGGGTTCGGGTTGAAGGGAGCTGGAAGCTCGTCCAAAGCCATGGCAGGGACCCCTTCCACCGGAGCAGGATGCTCCAAGCCCTGTGTCCAACCTGGCCTTGAGCACTGCCAGGGATGGGGCAGCCACAGCTTCTCTGGGCACCCTGTGCCAGCGCCTCAGCACCCTCCCAGGGAAGAGCTTCTGCCTAAGAGCTCAGCTCGGTCTCCCCTCTGGCAGGTTAAAGCCATTCCCCTTGTCCTGTCCCTGCATCCCTTGTCCCAGGCCCCTCTCCAGCTTTCCTGCAGCCCCTTTAGGCACTGGAGCTGCTCTAAGCTCTTGCCTTCATGCAGCAGAGGGGAGCATCCCCCCCATGTCCTGCTCATGCTCTGGGGGTGCAGCCCAGCACACAGGATCCATGTCAGGGTTTGAGCCATTGTTCTGCCTTCGGGATGGATCAGGAAATTGCTTTGTAATTTAGCCTGAAAAGCACAAAAAGAGGAATTGATGCGTGAGTGATGATGAGGATATGGGAAGAGCCTTGGACGTGATGAAGCTGCTGTGTTTGTGTTGGAGGGTTTTCTATGGCTTGGAGGCTGCCGCCGTGTTCATCATCGCAAGGTTTAGGCTGATCTGGGTCTTGGAAGGGGCAGGGTTGTATTTGGAGCAAAGGGAAGCAGGTGATTGCGGCTCCGCAATAGGGTCAAGTTTTATTTAGCAGCAGTTAAACACATGAAAACCATCCCGGTTTTATAAACTTCCCTGTGCCTCTTGCTTAACCGTTGCTTCGCTCGTGCCCTGCCTCTTGAGCAGCAGCGGGTGTTTAAATGCACCTCTTCCCTGCTGGGAAGCCTCCCTTCGCTGGGATGCCATCGCTGTCCCGAAGCAGCCCAGGGCACACTGAAAGGCTTCCGAGCTCGGCTTTGAGGCTGGCGCTTCCCAAGGTGGTCAAAGAGCTGCTTGTGCCAAGCGGGAGATGCTGGAGCCTGACCATGGGCTGCGAATATCCCTCCTTTAGTGGGCTGGATTCCTCCTTGCAGGGCGAGTAAAGACACTGGGGCAGGCAAAGTTGTGTAGCTGGAAAAGCTGAGCCTGATGGCTGGAATTGTCTGCATCAGGTCACGCACGATGCCTGGGTTCTTCTCCATGGAACCATGGAATGGTGTGGGTTGGAAGGGGCCTTAAAGCTCATCCAAAGCCATGGGCAGGGACCCCTTCTACCGGGGCAGGATGCTCCAAGCCCCATCCAGCCTGGCCTTGAGCGCTGCCAGGGACGGGGCAGCCACAGCTCCCCTGTGTCCCACCACCCTCCCAGGGAAGAGCTCCCTCAGCTCGGACTCTTTTCCTCGTGCCCTGGATGAAGCGGAGCCGCTCGCTCCGTGCCCACCTCGCACAGCACCTAAGTGGGAGCTCAGCGCCGGGGAGGAAGGTATTAGGTCAGGTCAGGCTCCGCGCTAATCCCGGCTCTGTTTTGGCTCTTCTCGCCTGCGTTAGGTAACCTGCAGTGTCAGGTCAGGGGTGCTGGATGGGGGCAGCACCCCGGCGAGGAGGAGCAGGAAGGGAGGAACCTCCGTTGGGGTCCTTCAGGTCCGGCTGGCTTGGAGCCCATCAGGTTTGCTCGGAGCCGTTGTGATGAGGCTGGGGAAGTGAAGGGCTTGATGATGGCACCTCTGGCTTGCACCATGGGGCAGGGTTTGGTGCCCGTCTGGAGGGGGTCAGTCCGGCTCCCTCTGTGGGTTCCCGGGTGGATGTGTGGTGCTGGAGTTCAGTGGGTCACATCCTGCTGCCTTGGGGGGGGCTGCCTCCAAGTGGAGCTTTGCAGAGCAAGGAGGGGGATACAGGGCAGCAAAAGCTCCGGCAGGAGCAGGTCTCTGGATCTTGGCACCTCGGTTCCCATCTGAAGGCGCCCATTGGAGGCTCCCACTCGGAGGCCCCCCAGGTCCTTTCTGCCCCTGGAGCTGGTGGAGGTGCCCGGCCAAGGTCGGGCGTTGACTTTGTGCTGCTGGATGGAGCCTGGAGCCTGGCTCAGGTGCTGCCCTCCTCAGCAGCCACAGGGAAGAGCCAGTGCAGTTCAATGCTCCTAAAATCCTTCTGGAAACACCTCTTTAAGCGTAGCAAAGGGCGCTGGATACAGGGAACCCACATCCCCTTTCATGATGAGTTCTGGCTTTAACCTTGTTGTGTTCTCCATGATCCCCTTGGTTTAGCATTCCAATGAAAGCCCCTCAGAGTGATGATCCTGGAGCTGACATCCGTCATTCCCGTCCTGTGGCTTGGGTTTGTTTCCAGGGGAATGCCTGTTGAGGTAAATGTGTTGGGTGACTTCCCCTTCCTCGTGCCCCGGGAGGCACAAGGGATGAAGCTGAGCACATTTCCTTGTTGGACCTTGCTTCCTCTTCACCTCCTCCCTCGGTCTCTCCGTTTGCCTGATGGAGCCGGGGCAGGGAGGTTCCTGCAGCAGCCATGGAGGATGCGGATGCTCTGAGGCTCTGCTTCTGCTGAGCTCCTCCCAACCTCCTCGGGTCTGCCCCGGTGTTGGGTTATCCTGTGGAGAGGAGCGAGGCAGGGAGGTTCACGTGGCTTTGGTGTGTTCCTTCTGCCTTCGATCACGGAATGGTTCAGGTTGGAAGGGAGCTTAAAGCTCAGCACCCTCCCAGGGAAGAGCTTCTGCCTGAGCTCATCTCAGTCTCCCCTCGGGCAGGTTAAAGCCATTCCCCTTGGCCTGTCCCTCCATCCCTTGTCCCAGGCCCCTCTCCAGGTTTCCTGGAGCCCCTTTAGGAGCTGCTCTGAGGTCTCCCCTTCCCGCAGCAGAGGGGCAGGATCCCCCCCAAGCTGCTGCTCATGCTCTGGGGGTGCTCCCAGCACAGGGGGAGTTCTGGGCTCAGGCGCTTGCTGAAGCCAGGTCATGGGGAGCCCAAGTCCTTCTCCTCCCTTCCTCCAGCCTCCACCCATCCTGTGCTCGTGTTTTAGGTGCGCTTTTGGCATCAAGTGTTTCCATTTCTGTTACTCAGGTTTTCCTTGTGCAGGGGTTAACTAAACCCGGCCCCATCCCAAAGGCTGGGTCTCGTGGCCGGTGCTTTCCCGGCCGGGTGGATGCAGGTCTGTGTGGATGGAGGATCCCCGCGGCGCTCCGGGATGCAGGGCTTTCACTCTCTGCTCCGTGGGTGTGGTGACCAAGCGAGAAACCCTGTTTGTGTAAGGCTCAGCCTTGTTCCAGTTGGGAGCAAGGTGTGACTCACGGCTCCGGGTAATCTCCCCTCTGCTTGCTCCATGGGAAACGTCGCGGTGCTCCGGCCCTGCGAGCTGGGGGAAGCTGTTACAGACCCGTGGATGGGTGTGGGTGGGGAGGGACCTTAAAGCTCATCTAAAGCCCTGGACAGGGACCCTTTCCACTGGAGCAGCTTGCTCCAAGCCCCATTGAACGCTGCCAGGGATGGGGCAGCCACAGCTTCCCTGTGCCAGCGCCTCAGCACCACTGACTAACACAGGCTCAAAGCTGGAAGGTTACAGACAAATCAGTGCCCACCTTGAGGTGTTTGTAACAAAGGTGAAGCCATGGGCTGTTGGTTAAGTCCACAGCAGCAAGGAGAGGAGAGGAGAGGAGGAAGGGGCCATGAGCTGCTTGCCACGCATGGAGGAGCCAGGAGGGAGCAGTGCGATGGCTGCCAGCCCCCCAGGTCTTGCTCAGAGCTTCCAGCAAATGGTTTCAGGCTGATTCACTGGGGTTTGGGGTTTGTGTTGTCCTGTCCAGAGGGGAGGAGCGAGTTCATCGCTGCTGGAAGCACTTCACCCCGTTCCGCTGTCATGCCCCAACACGCTGCCATACCGGGTCCTCCCGAGCTGGAAGGAACCAGCCCTCAGCAGTGGCTAACGAAGGAGATGCTTCCACCATGAGAAAGCCTTTGCAGGCAGCGCAGGGTCTCGTACCAGAAAGCTCACCCTGAGAGATGCTGGTGCTGCCTCAACAAGTCCCCAGGCTCGCCTCGGGAACCAGGAGTCAAGCCCAGAGCCAGGCTCTTGGAGGTGCCGGGAGGGTGCCTGGATCTCAGACTAAAACCAAGGCAGCCGGAGGTGTCCTTCACCCTGGCCATCCTCTTCCTGCTCACTCGAGGGGCTGGACACAGCAACTGCATCAGGAAAGTTCAGTTTCAGCCCAAGGGAACCGCTTCACTTGGTGTCAGAAGCCCTTGTGCAGCCTCACTTGGTCTTAAACTCTGGCTTTTAAGTCAGTGTTGCACAGGACACCAGCAGCGAGAGGACTTTCGTCATCAAGCGCATGCAAATACTCCCCTTGCACCACGTGTGTTCCATGGGCTTCCTGCTGCTTCTGCCAGCTGGACAGACTGAGAGCTGGGCTGGGGCAGCCTGGAGAAGAGAAGGCTCCTGAAGGGGAGACCTGAGAGCAGCTCCAGTGCCTGAAGGGGCTGCAGGAAACCTGGAGAGGGGCTTGGGACAAGGGATGCAGGGACAGGCCAAGGGGAATGGCTTTAACCTGCCAGGGGTTTGCTGCCCAGGACTCACCTATCTCCTGCCTCCTGCAACTCCTTCCAGTGTCTCATCAGGGTGAGGCTTAAGGAAGCTTTGGACAGCATTTTACAAGCATTAGCTAAGGAAATGTTGTGACATCCCTGCGGGGTCGGGGGTTTTACCTTGCCCGTTTCCATCCATGCAGGCACCAGAATGGTGTTGCTTTTGCACCGAGGTTTGTGATGATGGCCAGCCCTTGAGGCTGACATTGCAGCAGCCTGCTCGGCAAACATCGCCATTCCCAGAGGTTTGGGAGTGTCGACGTTATCCCGTGCCTGCGGGGGACAGCCAGTGGAAGCGTGAGATGATGTAAAGAGGCTTCTGGGGATTGGAGCATCCTGAAAGCTGAGCGGCTTTCAGGCCAGCTGAGGCGGTGGATGTGGTGAAGGTGCTGCTGGTGGCCTGCTCATGGTGATGCCTGGAGCTTGCGTTTAACAAGGGTGTTTCGAGAGGAGGAGAAGCTGCAGTAGGGTGAAGGTGGGTTCCACGCTGAGCTTTAGCTCATTTCTTACCTTTATGGCACTTGGTGGCAGATTGGAGTCGTGTTCAAAGCCAGGTTGGAATGGGCTTGGAGCAGCGTGCTCCGAGGCAGGGGTTTGGAACTGGAGGAGCTTTAAGGTCCCTTCCAACACAAACCATGCCGTAACTGTGATGTGAAAGGAGCGCGGGTGCTGGCGCTTGGGACAAGGGAGAGGAAAGGTCAGCCCTGCGAAACCCCGCTCCGTGGGGATGGTGACACAGCAGATCCCGGGGGGAAGCGTGGTGCCGGGAGCTGAAAGGTGCCAGTGTTCCCTGCACGGCGGGGGTTGCTTGCCCCGGGAGCACCGGTGGCGGCTCAGCCCCGTGTCTCACCCGCATAGCTCAGCCCTTGCATCACGGCAGAGGCGTTGCTGGGCTCGGAGATTCCTGAGGGCCGAGGACATTGGGGTTCCTGCAGGCAGGAGTCACGCTCGGTTCACAGCAGCCCGGGCTCCGCTGTTGGCTCCAGGGCTTGGGCAGTGCCTGCCCGTGGACGGCTCCGAGCTGCTGGTGCTGCCGAGACCAGGAGCAGGTTTGTTTGCTCTTGAGCTTCTCCTCTTGGCAGGACATGGGGCGATGGGTTCAGACTAGGACAGGGGAGGTTGGGGTTGGAGAGAAGGAAGAAGTGAAGGTGGTGGGGAACTGGAATGGGTTGAACGGAGAAGCTGTGGCTGCCGCATCCCTGGCAGCGTTCAAGGTTGGATGGGGCTTGGAGCATCCTGCTCTAGTGGAAGAGGTCCCTGCCTGTGCCTTCAGATGAGCTTTAAGGTCCCTTCCATGCTGGAGCAAACCCCATCAGCTCATAAACTCCTGCGGCTCCAAAGGTTTTCCCCTTTGGAAACAAGTCTTTGGTGAATTGTGGTTCCTGGTGGAGGGCAGCTCCTTGCAGGAGGTTGTGACGAGATGGATCATCCTCATCTGGGCTGGTTCATCCGCCACACCGTGGTTCATCCACCGTCCCTGCGTTCAGCCTCCCACCAGCACAGGGCCTCCACAGTGAGATCTGAGTGATCCACGGGAAGGAAGACGTGGAGAAAAGGAAAGGAGGAGATCAGGAAGAGCACAGCTCCATGGGGAGCTAGCTGGAAGGAGGGACCTGAGTTACCATGCCAAGAGCATGAGGATTACAACCAAGGACCTGAAGCCTTTATTCTGCAGTGACCAATCCAATGGATTGTTCCCTTGAAATCGGGGTTTTCCAGGTTTTAAAGCGGAGGGAGAGGGAAGGAATGCACCGGTTTGGTTGCAGGGAGATGGCTGAAATGGGATAACTTCTGTCCGCAGGGAAGCTGGTGATGGGGCCGGGAGTACATCTTGTATCATCCCCCTTCCCCAAACACGCAGCATTCCATGTAAACAGCCGCTGCCGCTCCACGGTGTCCGTGCCAAAGAGTTTTAGTGCTGGGGTGGGATAACAATGTGCAATTGTGTGATTCCCACCAGCGGGGTTGCTCAGATAGCAGCCTCTTCCCAGACACTGCTGGAAGGAGGCACCCGCTTCCCCACACAGCTCCTGTGGTCCTCGGTGGGATTTGGGGGCTGTTCGTGCGTGTGAGGCCAATCCCAGGTGTAAAAGCTCCTGATTCCCAGCAGAGAGCCGCATTCCCAGCTTTCAGTGTGGGATGTTGCACCCATTGAGGTGCTGGAGAAGGGCACCGGAGCTGGTGCAGGGCCTGCAGCACAAGTGATGGGGAACGGCTGAGGGATCTGGGAGGGTCAGGTGGAGAAGAGAGGGCTCAGGGGGGACCTGATGGCTCCCTACAAGTGCCTGACAGGAGGATCGAGCCAGGAGGGGCTGAGCTCTGCTCCCAAGGAACAAGGGATGGGACAAGAGGAAACGGCCTCAAGCTGCACCAGGGCAGGGTTAGATGGAGCTGAGGAACAATTCCTGCCCCAGGGGGAACTTGGAAGGAGATTGGGAGCGTGTGTTCAAGGCCAGGATGGACAGAGGGGCTTGGAGCATCCTGCTCCAGTGGAATGGGTCCCTGCCCGTGGCAGGGGTTGGACTGGAGGAGCTTTAAAGTCCCTTCAACCCAAACCATTCCAGGATTGTGCTGCAGTGAGCTTCCAGTTAGGAGCTGTTCCTTGTTTCCATACACCTTGCTGGTGGTGAGAGGATGCAAACGTGTGGCTTCCAGTGAGGGCTGTTCCCTATGGTGGTGATGGGGCGAGAGCAGGAATTCCCTGCCCAGTTCTGCTGTCTGAAATGCCCTGGGTTTAGGCTCTAACAATGCTGAAGAATGGCATTGAACCAAGAAAGCCAGGAAATTCCGGATTAAAGCATGGCTGTTTGACTTGCTTGGGCTCCGGGAGTTGTGCCGTTAGGGAGCTTTGCCCGTCTTCAGCAATGGTCCTGAAAAGAGGCAGTTTATGGCACCAGGAGCTTTGCCCATCAGGAATAACCCCGGAAAGAGACCTTTTACCCCGGGACTCCAGGAAAACAAAGAGGTTTCTTCCTCTTCCACCTGGCAGCGCCAGTTCCCCTCCCACCCTCAGCAGGGCACCGCCTCCTCAACCCCTTCCTTCAGCTAGGGATGAGTTGTTTTTCCAGCAGCTTTTGGTTCCTTGAGAGTGGAATTTTGCTCCCAGTCCTTGATGTGCAATAAACCCAAGCTCCTGGAGAGCTCCTTGCCCGTTCCTGGCTCCGGCTGTGCCTTGAGGAATGCAGAAAATCAGGATTTGGATGGCCAGCAGGAGCACACACCTCAGCATCGCAGCTCCTTCTGATTCAAACTCCAGGCTCACGTAATATCCATGAGCCAGGCTGGGTTTGGGAAGCAGATCCTGAGTGGTGCATTCCTTTCTTCCTGCACCTGGGGGGTTATTGCCTATAAAGGGGCTTTGGATGCAGGGACAGGCCAAGGGGAATGGCTTTAACCTCCTGAGGGGAGGCTGAGATGAGCTCTCGGGCAGAAGCTCTTCCCTGGGAGGGTGCTGAGGCGCTGGCACAGGGTGCCCAGGGAAGCTGTGGCTGCCCCAAGGCCAGGTTGGACACAGGGGCTTGGAGCATCCTGCTCCAGTGGAAGGGGTCCCTCCCCGTGGCAGGGGTTGGAGCTGGAGGAGCTTTAAGGTCCCTTCCAGCCCGAACCATTCCAGGATTCTGTGTTAGGCAGCATCTGTTAATTCCACCATCTGGGGCTTTTATTCTGCTCTGATTTTGGGGTGCTCAGCGGAGCCCGCCCATGCGCTCTGCAAAGGTGAAAGAGAAGCTTCCTGCTGTCTCCCTGCTTCCAAAGAAACTCCTTTCTTTTCCTTGCTACTTTCCCATCATTTTGGAAATAAAAGCTTCAACACCTTTGAAATGAGGAAGAAAACCCTGAATTTGCTAAGCCCTTGCTGTACCCAGCAGCATCAGCATCATGACAGCCCCTTCATGCAGGGAGAAAGCAGCACAAACTGTGGTTGTCCTCCCAGTTAGCCATTGTTGAAGTCCTAAATCCCAAGTGATTTTAGGGAAGGGGGGTATTTCCCTTGCCATCAGGTGGCTCAGCTCCTGCCCGGCCTGCCTGGTGGGTTTATGCTTTGCAATGTGAGCTACAGGCGCTGTTGGTTTCATTCCTAGATTGATGCCGAGGTGCTGATCCGGGCGCTGCCGACCCCAAGCTGCCGGGAGGGATCCATGAGCCACGACCTCGGCTATGGACATCGTCCTGTCGGATTTTGTTCGCTCAACGGGGGCAGAGCCAGGGCTGGCCAGAGACCTCCTCGAAGGTAAATGGGGCTGGGAAGGGAAGCAGGGAGAAGGCAGGCGGTGGCTGATGGGAAGGACAAAGGCGTTGGGAGAGGTGTGGGAGCTGCCCGTGGTTGGGAATGTGGTGCTGGAGCTGTTAGAGCTGTGCCCTCAGCAGCGTGGCTGCTCACGCTCAACCTTGGCTTCTTGTTACACATCCACCAGGGAATGAATTTTACGTGGTTGGAAGGAGAACGCATCAGCCCGGAGCGCCCTGTCCTTCCCTCCATCCTCTCCCTTCGCATGTGTTTGATGCAGGAGGCAAAAATGAGGGTTTCTGTTTCTTTATAGCAGCAATACCTTCACAAGGGCTGAAGGAGCAGCACTAGGTGAAGGCTGCCGGTGTTTTGGAAGCAATATAGGGATAATTATACAGGCAAAACCATGCTTTTACTGGTATATCTTGTTCTGCTTGTGGCGGTGGTTTGATTGTGCCGATAGAAAGTGCTGTTTGGTGGGTGCCAGTGACCTCTCCTGGCAGAGCATCCCCTTAGAGCCCCGTTTACACCGGGGCTGGAGGCTGCTGCCAAGCAGGACCGGTGGGTTTAAGGTGATGGAGAGTGCTGAGATGCTCTGATGCTTCTTCCAAAGTACTGGGAAGTTGCTCACTCCTGATTGTGTTTAGCTGGAGGCTGCAGGTGCTTAATTTCCACCCTGTACTTAGTGATGGGAAGGGTAGAGGAGAAAGGACACCAGGTCTTAATGTTGGAGCTGTAAACCTGCTCGTGAGCGTTGCCTTTGGGTTCATGTGGACAGAAGGTGGTGAGTAAATACCGGAGTCTGTTGTAACGCTGGAGGACAGAAATGTTGCACAAGGAGCTCCCCATGAGCTGGCTTCAGTGTGAGCTGGGAGCCCAGAGCCCCTCGTGTGCTGGGCTGCACCCCCAGAGTGTGAGCTGCAGGGCAGGGAGAGGATTCTGCCCCACTGCTGCGTGAAGGGGAGACCTCAGAGCAGCTCCAGTGCCTAAAGGGGCTGCAGGAAACCTGGAGCGGGGCTTGGGACAAGGGATGCAGGGACAGGCCAAGGGGAATGGCTTTAACCTGCCCGAGGGGAGACTGAGCTGAGCTCTGAGGCAGAAGCTCTTCCCTGGGAGGGTGCTGAGGCGCTGGCACAGGGTGCCCAGAGAAGCTGTGGCTGCCCCATCCCTGGCAGTGCTCAAGGCCAGGTTGGACACAGGGCTTGGAGCATCCTGCTCCAGTGGAAGGGGTCCCTGTCCGTGGCTTTAAATGGGCTTTAAGTTCCCTTCCCACCCATACCATGCCATGATTCTATGATTTTGGGGCTTGGTTTTCCCACCTGGTAATTACAAAGCAAGCCCATGCTTGCTGGGTTTCTTCCCATCACCCCTTTTCTTGTATAATACAGGTCATGTTTGTCACTGATCCCAGCACCAGCTGATGCTCCCACGGCATCCGCACCAGCTCCCTGGTGCTGCCGCTCCGGATGCTGTAGCAAGAATGAAGTCAAGGTCCTGAAATCGTTGCTCAAATCCATGTTTTTAGGCACTTTGCTCCCCCTCCCTGTCTCAGCGCTTGCAGGATCCATGGGGAGCTTGTTCCTCTGTGGAGCTGCCATTGGCTGTGCTGGGCTCAGGGCTTCACCCTTTCACTTTGGCCGCTCCACGCAGGAATCTGGCACGCTGTGGGCTGTGGGCTGTGGTTTCCTGCTGGCTCCTGGGTTTAAGTTGCTTTGTTCCATCTCAGGGTTTCTAAGATTATCCTTTGGAAGGCACTCTGGGGCTGGTGATAGGAAAGGCTAAAGCAGATGCTGCTTTGAGCTCTCCCTCTCCTGCTCGCGCATGGGTGGATTATTTTGGCTCATTTCTGTGATGTGCTGCTGAGCTGGTGCTGTTTCTCCTGCAGCCTCGGTGGAGTTGACAGCTCCAGGGGTGGGAATGAGGGAAAACACGGAGATTTTCCTGGTTGGGTGGGTGTTAGCGAGAACAGTTGGATAAAAGAGATGTGGGAAGTGAATCACTCAGGTGTGGAGTTGGAGGGGGATATAGAATTGTGGGATGCTTTGTGGCAAGGGACCTTAAAGCTCATCTAAAGCCGCAGGCAGGGAGGCTTCCACTAGAGCAGCTTGCTCTGAGCCCTGTTCAACCTGGCCTTGGGCTCTGCTTCTTCAAATCATCCTGGGTTCTGGCAAGGAGAGCTAGAGCATCACATGGGAGACAGGCTCCCAGTCTCTCTGTGGTTGAACTTTGGCACATGGTGTCCCCAAGGAACATTGGGCTTCCTGCTGGAGGAGGGAACCTCCCTTTTCTCTCATCCAAGCCCCAGCAAAACCTGCTCTGTGCAACAAAAACCTCCCTGAACACCGTGAGCCACCTCTCTTGGCAAGGTCCTGCACATGGGTCAGGGTTAATCCCAGGCACAGCTACAGGCTGGGAGAGAAGTGATGCAGAGCAGCCTGAGGAGGAGGACTTGGGGGTCTTGGTCCATGAGAAGCCTCCCATAACCTGGCTACAGTGTGAGCTGGAGCC
Organism: Pezoporus occidentalis; assembly: GCF_034315485.1. Classification (NCBI taxonomy): domain Eukaryota; kingdom Metazoa; phylum Chordata; class Aves; order Psittaciformes; family Psittacidae; genus Pezoporus; species Pezoporus occidentalis. Next base: position 85,927 of record NW_026915717.1, on the reverse strand, counting down.
CAGAACCCCCCTGTGCTGGGCAGCATCACCAGGAGGTGAGCAGCAGGGCAGGGAGGGGATCCTGCCCCTCTGCTCTGCTCTGCTCTGGGAGACCCCCCTGCAGCACTGGGTGCAGCTCTGGTGTCCTCAGCATAAGGACATGGAGCTGCTGGAGCAAGTGCAGAGGAGGCCACGAGGATGAGCAGGGGCTGGAGCAGCTCCCATAGGAGCCAGGCTGGGAACATTGGGGCTGCTCAGCCTGGAGAAGAGAAGCTGCGTGGAGAGCTCAGAGCAGCTTCCAGTGTCTGAAGGGGGCTGCAAGGATGCTGGAGAGGGGCCTTCATCAGGGACTGGAGCGACAGGACAAGGGGTGATGGGTTCAGACTGGAACAGGGGGATTTAGGTTGGAGATAGGGAAGTTTTGCATAAAGGGACACTGGGATGGGTTGAATGGAGAAGCTGTGGCTGCCCCATCCCTGGCAGTGTTCAAGGCCAGGTTGGACACAGGGGCTTGGAGCATCCTGCTCCAGTGGAAGGGGTCCCTGCCCATGGCAGGGGTTGGGACTGGATGAGCTTTAAGCTCCCTTCACCCCAACCCAGTCTATTATTCTGTGATTCCTGTGCTCACGAAAAGCACTGTAGAGTCCATCAGAGACGTCCTTTCTGGGTGCTGGTGGACACCTGGGTTGTCCCATGGATACTGGGATCTACGGATCCCTTCAGCTGCCACCGTTCCGTGGGCAGTTTCCAAAGGTCAGGGGTTTTCTCCCTTTTGGAAGTGGCTGCTGCTGAAGGTGCTTGGGGATTGCAGCTGCAGTGGGGCAGCATTTGCGTCTCCTCCCTCCCTGTAGCAGACAGTGACGTGGCGGCACGTTGAGTTTTGACCTGATGGCTCATTCTCGGGCCTTGACACTGATTCATTCCTTCATTATGAAAAACCCCAACCAACCAACCAAAAATAGCCCCTTGACTCAAAAGGTGAAGCTTAAAAATAACTTTCCATGTGGAGTCAGTCATTAAAAGCTGCCAATTGCATCTCTCAAAAGGATTTAAATACCTGAGGAGTGTGTTTCCTTCAGGGAATTAGACGTAATGGCTCCTTTTATTGTCCATGAGCTATCACCTAAACCGGTTGGTGGTTCATGTAGCTCTGGATGTGTCTCTGCACACACAAGGTGTAAAGCATCCACATAACCTGTGGCAACAGAGCCAGCGCTTCCTGAGCACTTGAGGTTCATGGTTCCCTCTCTTGCAGCAGTGCAAATCCTGGACAGAAATACAGTGAGAGTGGTGCTGCTCCCCTTGTTCCTGCTGGGCACCTTCTTGCTTCATAGCAAACTGCACTAGTACTGGTTTCAACTGTGGAAGTAGCCTGCAGCTGCCTGTAAGGAGGTTGTAGTGAGGTGGGGGCTGTCTCTTCTCCCATGGAACAAGGGATGGGACAGGAGGAAACAGGCTCACGCTGCACCAGGGGAGGTTTAGGATGGGTACTGGGAAGAGTTTATCCACCTAAAGGGTGCCCTGGGAATGGTGGAGTCACCGTCCCTGGAAGTGCTCCCAAACCGTGCAGATGAGGCCCTCGGTGCCGTGGGTTGGTGCCGGGGAGCGCTTGGCCTGGATGATCTCAAAGGTCTTTTCCCCCCTGGTTGACTCCCCGGCTGTGTGGGCAGGACGTGGCTTGCTTTCTCTCTGCTGGGAGGGTGACCTCTCTTGCTACCTTCCCGTGCAGGCAAGAACTGGGATCTGAGCGCAGCCCTGAGTGACTTTGAGCAGCTGAGGCAAGTGCACGCAGGCAACCTGCCCCATTCCTTCAACGAGGGCCGCCCCTATAAACCCCCTGAGAAGGAGACGCCGCGCCCCGGGCGGCCGCCGCTGCAGCGGCAGGATGACATCGTGCAAGGTCAGTGGCACAGGATGGTCCAGAGCCATCCTATCTCCCTCCTGGTGCCTGGAACACTCACATGCTGCAGCCATGCTGGGGTGCATCGGGGGAGCGTGGCAGGGGGTCAACGGAGGTGATGCTCCCCCTCTACTCGAGCCTGGTGGGGCTGCATCTGGAGTGCTGTGTCCTGAGCTGCTGGGGAGGGTCCAGTGGAGGGTCACAAGGATGCTCAGGGGTCTGGAGCATCTCCCTGATGAGGAGGGACTGCAGGAGCTGGGCCTGGGTAGTGCAGAGAAGAGCAGAGAGAGAGGGGATCCCATCAATGCACATCAGTAGCTCAAAGGTGGTACCAGCAGGGTGGTACCAGACTCTTCCCAGTGGTGCCCAGGGACAAGAGGAGGATCAATGGCCGTAAGCTAACAGACACCAAGTGCCACCTCAACAGGAGGAGGAACTTGTTGCAGTCGAGGGTGGCCCAGGGTGGTTGTGGATTCTCCCTCTCTGGAGCCATCCCAAAGGCAGCATGGGCACATTCCCGTGTGCCCTGCTCTGGGTGGCCCTGCATTGGACTGGGTGACCTGCAGAGCTCCCTTCCAGCGCTAACCCTGGGCTTCTGTGATCCAGCTCCTTGCAACCAACAGCCACGAGCTGAAGGCAGGGATTTGGTCATTGCTCCTGCACCATTCACGTGGCTTCTCCCCTTCCTCTTCCCCTCAGAGAAGCGCCTGTCCCGAGGCATCTCCCACGCCAGCTCCACCATCGTGTCCCTGGCCCGATCGCACGTCTCCAGCAACGGCAGCAGTGAACATCTGCTGGAGATGCCCATCTGCACCTTCCAGCTGCCCGACCTCACCATGTACACCGAGGACTTCCGCAGCTTCATCGAGCGGGACCTCATCGAGCAGTCCATGCTGGTGGCCCTGGAGCAGGCTGGTGAGTGCTGTGCTTCGTGCCAACGCAGTGCAGTGGTGCCAGTGTGGCAGCGGTGCCAACAGGAGCGAGCCTGAGGCCACAGAGAAGCCACCGCATGGCAGGGATGGGTGTTATTCCGTGCCTTTTCATAGCGTGGTGCAAGAGTTGAGTAAGAGTCTGCTGCACTTTGCCTGCAGACACTGAATGTGCATAAACTGTGGGTGTCCTCATCAGAGGTTGCATTATTTCATCCCCACCCTGAGCTTCCCGGTGCCCAGCGCCATCCCGACAGTGTTCCTGAGAGAAGGGGGGGAAGAAATTCCAGCCTAACACACACGGTGGCTCATTGCAAACGTTAGGAAGCCATTCCAAATGGTTCAGATGGATGATGCTTTTTATGTGCTGCTTCAGTGCAGGAAATGAGATGAGACAGAGATGAGATCAGAGCTCTTCCCTGTGAGGGTGCTGAGGCGCTGGCACAGGGTGCCCAGAGAAGCTGCCCTGGCAGTGCTCAAGGCCAGGTTGGACACAGGGGCTTGGAGCATCCTGCTCCAGTGGAAGGGGTCCCTGCCATGGCTGCAGATGAGCTTTAAGGTCCCTCCAACCCAGACCAGGCTGGGATTCTATGGAAACTCTTCTGTTTGCCTGGGAAGGAGCTGCCTTACGAGTGCAGGTGGATTTGTTTTCCAACCTGCTGGTTTCCTCCTGGATAGTTGCTAAGTGATCTGTGAGTCAGATGGAGCGGGTGAATGGGTGCCAGAGAGAACCTAATCCACGTTCCCTGGCCAGCTTCCATGGGGTGGGCAGCAGAAGAGCCGCAGGCAAGATGTCAGGAGCTGTTACACCTCCTCTTCCCATCCCCGATGCACACAGAGAGCTCTTCCCTCCGAGATAACTCATATCCTTGATGCCAGATTTTAGCCCTCTCCTGCTCAGGTGGTGCTGTAATCCGTCCTCTCATGTTTTGGAAATGAACACTTGATCCAGCCGCTCTCATTACAGCAGCGTTTGCTGCTCCTCCGTGTGTGTGATGCAAAGAAACCACCCTGATCGACACCCTGGATTCAGGGAAGGAGGGAACTGGGCTCTGGGCTTTTTTCATCCACGTGCTGGGGAAGCTTCACATTAAAGTCTCTTTGCATTAGAGAATCACATCCTATGGAATCACAGACCGGTTTGGGTGGGAAAGGACCTTAAAGCTCACGCAGTGCCACCCCTGCCATGAGCAGGGCCACCTTCCACTAGAGCAGCTTGCTGAGGTTTGGTATAAATGGGTGTTTCTCTTGATGAAAGGGGTGTTCTGCATAGAAACTATTCCCATCCTCACTCAAAGGAAGGGTTTGAGTGTGGCGCTGTGATCTACGGTGACTCCCGTTACTCATTTAGTGCGCACTGTCCTCAGGGGATTAAAGCAGTGTTTTATAGCCTAATAAACGTTGAGATCTTCTCTCCCGAGATCCCTTTGCACCACTGTGGCAGAGTGAAGTGGCTGTAAATTGTAATGACAGCCTCTTGGAACGCTTTGAGCAGGCTGAGCTGGATGAAGAGGTCTTGGTGGAGCTGAAACCTTGGCCTTGGTGTTCTTTGTCAGAACCCTGGAGGGGGGAAGCCCAGCCCTGTATCTTGAAGCTGCAGGGTGGTTTGTTTCTCTTGTGGCACATTTGGAGGAGCAGTGCCTGAGGCTATTGGGGCAAACAGTCCAACCCCTGCTCCAACATCTTCTCCTAGACCCAGTTACTCCAAACCCCAGCCAACCTGACCTTGCGTGTCTGCAGGGTTGGGGCATCCACCACCTCTCCGGGCAGCCTTTGCCAATGCCTCGCCACCCTCAGCAGGAAGAATCCCCTCCTCCTATCCGGTCTGAGGGAGCATTTTGCCAGAGCAAGATTCCTGGTTGTAAGCTGAAGAGTTTGATGCCTTTGCCTTGGCGTGGAGCTCAGGCTTTCACCGCAGGGTCAGGGCCCACCTTCACAAGTCCCCCGGTGTATTGGCAAGAAAGGAGCTTCACACTTCAGCACCTTTAGTAGCCACCTGCAGGTAGACTGTTAGAAAGGGCTGAGCTGGAGATCAGCTTCCCTGCGGGAACGGCATGGGAGCAGCAGCCAGCGGGTTCCTCCTTCCCGGGCTGGACGGGTGCCACGTCTCGGAGCGGGCGGTCAGAGCCATGGGTGCGTTGGGAACGCATCACCCAGGCTTTGGGAAGCCTTTCAGGCCGTGCATGAGCAGAGGCACGTGTGTACACGTAACCCCTCTTGTCTTACCTACCTGGCATCCACATAGCTTCACCTATAAGTCATTGCCTGGACTGGTTCCTTGCAGCAGGAGAGGTGCATCTGGGTCCGCCTTGCTTGGACGAGCAGGCAAAACCTTCTCCGAAGCTGGGTGCTGGGCTCTGCTGGACCACTGCTGCGATGCCTTCAGCCCCTCTGCTGTCATCCCCAGCAGCAAGACCAAGAGGCTGAGTCCTGGCTGCCAGGAGGGAGATGACCAAGCTCTGGTCAAGATGAGCATGGCCGTGGGTTGTATGGTTTGGGCAGGCAGAGCAGCAGCAGGGTTGGTTGGAAGCTTTTGATTCCCATCCTCCCTAAACGGGAGAAAGCAGCTGCTGATGGAGTCAGTGGAGCTCTTGGCACTGCCAGATCCTGCCACAGACGCGTTTGTGTTGTCTTCAGCAGAGATGGGCTCAGGATTAGAGATCAGAGGCAACCTCTGCCTCTTTCATAAATTGCTAATAGGTGAATCATCTCATTTTGGATGCGCAAAACGAGCTCACTTCAGCACAGATGCCACCTTTGCCAGCTGCCTTCCTCTTCTGGTCGCTTCTGAAGCCCACTTCTAGGTGCCCACTTCATCCTGCTCCTCTGCCTCCTCCAGTGATTCGCATGGGGGGAGGAAGCCCAGCCACTGCCCATAGGTTGTGGTGGGTGTTGGTGCTGGATCTGTCACGTCAGCACGAGGAGCACAGGGCCAGGTCATCCCTGGGAATGCTGCCTTCGTCACAAGTTACGGTGCTGGATTCCCTGGTAGCCTTAGGGAAGCCATTTGGGTTGTGGATGAGTCAGGCCTCGGGAGGAGCAGCGTCTCTGTTCCTGCCTATGGCCATGACCTATTTCCATGATTCCTGTTAGAAGAAAGGGCAGTGTTTGACCAAGCACACACCTTGGTGTGCTGGTTCCTGACCTCTGCAGGGACAGACACATGAACTGCAGCAAAACTGGGCCCCCAGAGAGTCACAGCATCAACCAGGTTGGAAAAGCTTCAAGCTCATCCAGTCCAACCCTTACCCCAGCACTGCCAAGGCCACCACTGCCCCATGGCACTGAGGGTGTGTGAGCACTTGCAGGGCCGGTGACTGCAGCCCTGCCCTGGGCAGCCTGTTCCAATGCCTGAGCACCCTCTGGGGCAGGGATCGTTGCTCAGCTCCATCTAACCCAGCCCTGGTGCAGCTTGAGGCCGTTTCCTTTTGCCCCATCCCTTGTTCCTTGGGAGCAGAGCCCAGCCCCTCCTGGCTCCATCCTCCTGTCAGGCACTTGTAGGGAGCCATCAGGTCCCCCCTGAGCCTTCTCTTCTCTACCTGACCCCCCCCCAGGTCCCTCAGCTGTTCCCCATCACTTGTGCTCCAGGCCCTGCACCAGCCCCATTGCCCTTCTCTGCCCCGCTCCAGCATCTCAAAGTCTCTCTTGTAGCGAGGGGCCCAGAGCTGAGCACAGGATTCAAGGTGCTGGGTGCAGAGGAAGTCTCTTGATGCTGGTGGATGTTTCCAGATGAGCACAAGAGCGTTCACCAACCTCACTGCTCGATCACAGGAGCATCCTTCGTGCTCCTCAGTCCAGTTCCTTTCCTCCTAGAGCTTCCAGGGCTTGCTCCCAGTAGCCACATGCAGAGAAATAATGTTGGTTTGAATACTTGCAGGGGCCTTTCCACGGCCTCGACAGGAGCAGAACGTTCTGCTCCTGGGTTTGGGGAATGTGATTGCTTCTCACATGGCCCCTCCCGTGTAAGTGGAGCTCTGCCCGAAGTGGTTTTGCCTCGCTGGGGACCTGCAGCGTGACCACACTGCAAACAGCAGATGCCTCCCCAAGGTGTGTCCCCTCCACAGCACTCAGCTCGGCTCAGTGGGAGGCTGCACAACCTCCCCTGCCCCAGCCAGGAGCGGGGCTGCCCCTGCTGTGGGGCAGAGCAGGGAATTCTGCGGGAGCACCACAAAGCAGAGCAGCCGAGCGCTGCCGGCCGCAGCCTTCCCTTCCCTTCCCTTCCCTTCCCTTCCCTTCCCTTCCCTTCCCTTCCCTTCCCTTCCCTTCCCTTCCCTTCCCTTCCCTTCCCTTCCCTTCCCTTCCCTTCCCTTCCCTTCCCTTCCCTTCCCTTCCCTTCCCTTCCCTTCCCTTCCCTTCCCTTCCCACCTCCCTCAGGAGCAATGCTGGGGGAGAGCCGGTGGCTTTGCTGAGCAGGGCGGGTGTCCTGAGCCTGCTCTGAGCACTGCAGCCCCATGCTGGGACCGGCAGGGAGCCGCCTGCCTGCCCTGAGCTTTGCTGCTCGGCGTCTGCCTGTGCTTAGGGAGGCTGGAAAACGGGTTCCTCTGTTTGGTTCTTGCACAGCTGCCGTTGCTGCAGCGGTGCAAGCTGTTCTAAGCAATCCTGTGCCTGGGAGCAGGGGGAAATTCATTCGGAATCGTAGAACCATGGAATGGGGTGGGTGGGAGCGGACCTTAAAGCCCAGCTAAAGGCACGGCAGGGACCCCTTCCACTGGAGCAGGATGCTCCATCCCCTGTGTCCAACCTGGCCTTGAGCACTGCCAGGGATGGGGCAGCCACAGCTTCTCTGGGCACCCTGTGCCAGCACCTCAGCACCCTCCCAGGGAAGAGCTTCTGCCTAAGAGCTCATCTTAGTCTCCCCTCGGGCAGGTTAAAGCCATTCCCCTTGGCCTGTCCCTGCATCCCTTGTCCCAAGCCCCTCTCCAGGTTTCCTGCAGCCCCTTCAGGCACTGGAGCTGCTCTCAGGTCTCCCCTTCAGGAGCCTTCTCTTCTCCAGGCTGCCCCAGCCCAGCTCTCTCAGCCTGGCTCCATGGCAGAGCTGCTTCAGCCCTTGCAGCATCCCCATGGCCTCTTCTGGCCTTGCTCCAGCAGCTCCACATCCCTCTGATGCTGCAGCCGCAGAGCTGGATGCAGGATGCAGGTGGAAATGCTGGGAAAGGGCTGGTTTTCTGCACGAGCCATTGAAATGCAACTTGTTGGAAGCCGGAATTGCTTCTCCCAGCCAAAATAAGCTGCCTGTTGCACGGGATCTGCTGCAGGATAAAGTCACAGCCAAAGGAGGCAGAGCTTGGGTTTGAGGGCACAGCCGAGCGAGACAAGGCTGGGTTGGGAGTTCAAAGTCCTAATTCAGCCCAGCTTCATTTCCTTGATGAATGTTTAACCTCCAGCCACACTGTATTTGATGCTAATTTTCTTCCCTGCTTCTATTTTTAGCCGCTCTTGGCTTGAATGACTACAAGTGCCTTTATATTGCCAAAGAGCTGTTAGACTGAAATGGCTTCAAGCGCTGTCACTTTGCATTTGCATTGGTAGAGCTGCTGGCGTCAGCAAAAGGCCTGGAGTGTTGTACCTGCCCCAGGAGCAGGGGACAATGGGGTGGCTTCGTTAGGGGGTTGGTTGGAAGAAGAAGAAAAGAGAAGCAGTTATTAACTGGAAAAGTTATTGAGCACCATTTTGAGAGGCACTTGGAGGTGTTTGCAGCCTGATGGCTTTGAAATAAGAGGAGTAAGTCAGAGAACACTGGTTTGGGTTAAAATCCCAGCTGGCTTAGCTCCTCTTTGTAGTTCATTCTAATTGGCACGACCTCCCGTTCAGCCTGGCCATTCCCCTGCATCCCCATCAAGTGTTGCAGCTCCCATCTCCCCTCTTTGTTGCTTTGCTACCACCATGCCTCCCTCCTTCCTCCCGCCCCAGGATGGGTATGGAACTGCTCTTCATCTCTTCCTATGGTCCCCCTGCAAACTAAGCAGGTTCCATCCTCGCTGATGGCTTTTGGGGGCTGACAGGGCCCTGTTGTGATGCCTTTAAATGCTTCCACAGGTCGCCTGAACTGGTGGGCAAATGTGGATCCCAGCTGCCAAAGGCTGCTTCCCCTGGCCACCACCGGAGACGGGAATTGCCTGCTCCACGCTGCCTCCCTGGGTAAGCTTGGCTTCCAGCACTGGTTCACTTCAGACCTGCTCACACACATCTCCCTTCTCCGGCTGAGCCTGAGAAGGACCCGTCCTTTAGGAGCAGCACGCAGCGTTTCCCAGCCATTCCTATGGGAAAGCGGGATGCTGCCGCTCATCCCAGCCATGGCAGCTGTAGGTGTGCGAGCAGTCACAATGCTCAGGCTCTGTGGGAGGGGAATGGCTTGAAGGAACCAGGCTGCTGATGGCCTGTGGGCTTCCAAAGCACTCCTCCTGTCCGTTTGGCAAGTCTCCCCGGATTCCTGAAGGAAACGGGCAGCGATGGAGCCACCCCTTCCCTCCTCGTGTGTGTTGGAGTTTCAAGAGCCCGGGTTCATCTCCCCTGCCTTCATCTTGGCACTTGTGACCGTAGCAAACGTCCCGAGGCTTCCAGACTGCTAAATCAGGAGGGTTTTGTGTTGGGATTCCAGAGCCGGTGAAACCACAGTTTCACACGCTCTGGTCTCCTGTTCCCATCAGACCCCCGTGTAAAGGAGCGTGTGATTTGGGGAACAAGGGGTTCCTGTGTCTGTGGGCTGAAACTCGAGGTGGCAGCATCTGGAGCTGCGGGAAGGCTCAGCCAGGTGGGAAACGCAGGCTTTGAAGCAGGAATTGGGGTATCCAGACTGAGGAACTTGCTTTTCCCAGCCTCTGTTTCCCACTTGCCCTGGTTCGTGGCAGATCGATGGAGCAATTCCAGCTGCTGTTCATCCTCTGCTCTTCTTTCCTCAATGCAGGAATGTGGGGGTTCCATGATAGAGATCTCATGCTCCGCAAATCCCTTTACACCTTGATGGATAAAGGCGTGGAAAGGGAAGCCCTGAAGCGGAGGTGGCGCTGGCAGCAAACACAGCAGAATAAGGAGGTAGGACCCAAACCAAAGCCCGTCCTCTTTGCAGAGGGGAAAGGTCTTGGTAAAACATCCTGTGGGGTGGGAGGTGCTTCCTGTCGTGATCAGGTCACGATGATGTTGAGCAGCTCCCTGGTTGTGCCACGATAAAATGAATGCTTCAAGCTCTTCCCTGTGAGGGTGCTGAGGCGCTGGCACAGGGTGCCCAGAGAAGCTGTGGCTGCCGCATCCCTGGCAGTGCTCAAGGCCAGGTTGGACACAGGGGCTCCAGTGGAAGGGGTCCCTGCCATGGCTGCAGATGAGCTTTAAGCTCCCTTCCAACCCAAACCATGCTGGGATTCTATGATCCGTCCCATTGTCTCTTGTCAATAGATGATGTCATCTCTAAGACTGGAAGGATTTAGTGTAAAAGTAAAGGTTTGCTCTCATCCCGTGGGTTCCAGTGTTTGCTTCCACCCCACAAAGAGCAGGCTTTCAGCCAGATTCTCTCCCTGGGCTGCCTTGAGAACCCGGGTGCAGAACTGTGCACATCCCCTGCATCACACAGTGATTCTTGTTGCCTAAATCCATGGGGAGAAGCTGTGCCTGGGTGTCTAAAGCTGTGCTGCAGGGGCTGGGCGGTGTTTCCTGGCCTGACTTAGGGGCTGTTGTGCTCTTTTCCAGTCTGGCCTGGTTTACACGGAGGAGGAGTGGCAGAAGGAGTGGAACGAGCTGATCAAGCTGGCATCCAGCGAGCCCCGCGTGCACTACGGCACCAACGGCAGCGGCTGCGGAGGGTACGTGAGTGGGAAACGAGCACCTCGGGAGCTAAAGCACAGGGAATATCCCCCCTGAGCTCACAGTTCAGGTGGATCCTCAAGGGACAAGGCTGGGAATTGCTGCCTTGGAGGTTTAAGGGTCAGGAGAAAGCAAGAGGTCCCTAAAGCATCACAGGAAGTGATTCTAATGCTCCTTTTGCTGGGGTAACCCATGCATTGAGCAGCAGATGAAGGCTTTTCTCCTGTTCCATCATGATGGATGCTAAGTGAGGGTCAGAAAGGGAAGCTGAGAACTTCTGCAGTGCCCACTCTGTATTTCAAGGGCACTTTGCTGTCCAGAGAAACACCAGCTTTAGATAAGAGGCTCCCAGAAGTGCCAAGCAGCAGCATGGTATTGCCTGGATGCAAACCCTTGTCTTGGAATAAGACATTCTGGGGGGGGGATCTGCATCTAAAATGGCAACTTAAGAGCTGAGATCAAACAAGACAATGAATTTCTCCTTTCCCAAAGTGTGGAAAGCTCGGAGGAGCCCGTGTATGAGAGCCTGGAGGAGTTCCACGTCTTCGTCCTTGCCCACGTGTTGAAGAGACCCATCGTGGTGGTGGCAGACACGATGCTGCGGGACTCGGGGGGAGAAGGTGAGAATCCCGCTCTCTTCTGAAGGTCTTCATGAGCTGGGCATGCTCAGGCTGCACATTTCCTCACTAGGGCAGGTTTTCATGGCCTCAGGAGCTGTTTCCATGGGGTCTTTTTGCTCAGTGAAGCTCATCTTGAAGCAGAGAGCAGAGATCAGAGATACCCCCAGAGGGCATGAGACCCAGCTCAGCATCACAGGCTGCTCTTTTCCTGTTCTTAAGCACGTCTGCATGATGGGTTGGGTATTTTCCTGCCTCTTTGGCCCCCACACATGTGTGAAGAGCTGGAAAGTTCCCTGCTTGTTGCATTTGCCACTAGCAAGCTTAATTTCCTGTCTGAAAAGCTGAGTCAGTTGCCATAATTCTGGGTGCACAATTGAAGTTGTCTTGTGGTGGAGCAGTGTAAAAGGGCTTTTTATAGAAAATCCAGGTTCCTTTTGCAGCTGTGTTCCTCCTGGTGTGAAATCAGTGTCTATTTTGGGTTGTGGTTTGGGGCTTTTTGGTGGCTCTCAAGCTGACAGATAATTGCAGGTGAAACCTTAAATGAAGCACAGTTTGTTCCGGAGCAGTTGCAGGATAAACAGCCCTGAACTCTTTAACCCCTTGTGAAAAATAACCCTGATTTCTTCCCAGCGTTTGCCCCTATTCCCTTTGGAGGGATCTACCTTCCTCTGGAAGTCCCAGCCAACAAATGCCATCGTTGTCCATTGGTACTGGCTTATGACCAAGCCCATTTTTCTGCCCTGGTATCCATGGAGCAGAAGGAAACCACAAAGGATGAAGGTGGGTGGTAAGGTTTATACTGATCTGTCATTGAGGGCAGCCCTGGGAGGGAGGACTGGTACTGGTAAGGTACTGGTGAGGTACTGGTGGGTTACTGGTGAGGCGCTGGCACAGGGTGCCCAGAGAAGCTGTGGCTGTCGCATCCCTGGCAGTGTTCAAGGCCAGCTTGGATGAGGCTTGGAGCAAGCTGCTCTAGTGAAAGGTGTCCCATCTCACTGCAGTGGGCTTGGACTAGCTGACCTCTAAAGAGGTCTTTCCCAACCCAAACCAGTCTGTGATTCCATGAGGATTCTATGATCCCAAGCACGGGCAGTCGCTGCGTGACGCCGGTCGCCATCAGTAGTGATGTTCTTGATGGGTACCAGAGCGAAAGGTTTGTTCTTTTGGGCATTAAAGCAGGCTCTTGTCCCTTATGCAGCCGTGATCCCCCTGACAGACTCTGAGCACAAGCTGCTCCCTGTGCACTTTGCTGTGGATCCCGGGAAGGAGTGGCAGTGGGGGAAGGACGACAGTGACAATGTCAAGCTGGCCAGGTTGGTAATCCCCAAGTGGAGCGGGTTGTTGCTCTGTCCCCAGCTGGGATTTCATGTGTCTGGATGGAAGCTGAACCCCTCTTCAGTGGAGATGGAGCAACTTCATCTTTAACTTCATTCTCATTTGATGCCCTGATTTCCTGAGGGAATTGCTGGGGCTTGGTGGAGAAGAGAAGGCTCCGGGGGGACCTGATGGCTCCCTACAGCTGCCTGACAGGAGGATGGAGCCAGGAGGGGCTGGGCTCTGCTCCCAAGGAACAAGGGACAGGACAAGAGGAAACGGCCTCAAGCTGCACCAGGGCAGGTTTAGATGGAGCTGAGGAACAATTCCTGCCCCAAAGGGTGCTCAGGCATTGGAACAGGCTGCCCAGGGCAGGGCTGCAGTCGCCGGCCCTGCAAGTGCTCACACACCCTCAGTGCCATGGGGCAGTGGTGGCCTTGGCAGTGCTGGGGCAAGGGTTGGACTGGATGAGCTGAAAGCTCTTTTCCACCCTGGCTGATACCATGATTCCATGATTTCCATACACCCTGGGTAGGGCTGTGCCGTCTCCTGAGCTTCATTGCTCTGAATCTGTGAGTTCACAGTAAGCATAGCTCAGAAACGAGAAGCAGCAGCACAGCAGCCACTGTACTGACACCAAAAGCAAGGGGTGTTTTTCCATTCTTCTGTTCCTCCTGGACAATAACAACAAATATCCCTGAGCCGGGGCCCCTGGAGCTTTTCCTGAAGTGGTTTTTGTGGAGAGGAGGATCATTTGGAAACCAGCGCTATTTAAATCTCTGACATGTTATTTGTCTCATGGCAAGGAAGTTTATTTCTGGAGTTCAGCTTCTTTCATAGCAGCTTGATTCTGCCGTTCAGGAATCTTACTTCTTCATTTGGGATTTAATTGAAAGGTTTGGAAGGCTGCTAAAACGTTGCCTTTTGTCTCCTGCTGCATGAAAACATGCAAAGACAATAACTCAATGTGGGGAAGGGAGCCTCAGTTGTTAAACTTGCCTCTAACCCAGCCTTGGTTTCGATTGCAGCGTGACGCTGTCCCTGGAGGCAAAGCTGCACTTGCTGCACAGCTACATGAAAGTGAAATGGATCACGCTGCCTTGTGACACGCAGGTGAGGAGACAAAGAGGATTCTCTTTCCTCTTCAATTATTTAGAGCTCCTTTCCGCAGGGGGCAGAGGTGGGGTTCTCATCTGGCCTCTTCTTTACGTGAGCTTGGCTGTGCCCAGCAGCCCTTGACAGCCTGGGGTGTTGTTAATGCCTCCCCCTGTTTGAAAGGAGAGAACTCCCCAGCTTAAATAAGAGCTGCTTTGGGCTGTCTGCAGTGGTCAAAGTGTCCTCTCTGTAGCTCCAGTGGTGATGGTTTGGTTGTGCCCTCCTCACCATGGTGTTGCTTGGAGACCCCGTCCCCATCTCAGCCTCACCAATGCACCAGTCACTGACGTGGAGCAGCAGAAGATGCTGTGACCCCAAGGGGATGCCAGTCATGCCCATGGGGTGATCAGAGGAGGGGGGTGTTGGCTCCTCGTCGCCAGTAGCACCTCTTCTGCTCTGGCTTTGTCCCCCAGAACCTTTAGCGAGACCCAGATGGCTGCTGGGAACGTGCTGCCTGGGGTGTGTTTGAGCATCAGGAGGCGAGCACCCCCTTCTCTGTTCCACCTTCAGCTTGAAAAGCCTCATCTGAGGGACCTGATAGACCTGAACGTGTGTCCTCTTCCTCCCCAGGCACCTTTGGCACAGCCGGAATCCCCCACGGCCTCCGCTGGTGACGATGCTCGATCGGCTGCTGAGTCGGGAGAGTCGGACAAGGAGTCGGTCTGCAGCAGCTCAGCCAGCAACGGGGGCAGCAGAGCTTGCAAGGACAAAGAGAAACCAAAGAAAGACCGGGAAAAGGATAAGGAAAAGGACAAAAAACGGGTGGACTCGGTTGCCAATAAGCTGGGCAGCTTCGGGAAGACTTTGGGGAGCAAGCTAAAAAAGAACATGGGCGGCTTGATGCACAGCAAAACCACCAAGGGCGGCGTGAGCAACGGGCAGGGAGATACCTTGGAGAAGAAGAAGAAAGGTTCCTTGAAGGCGAGGAAAGGCAGCAAAGAGGAATCTTCCCAAGGAGATTTGTCAGCTCCTGTGGAGAAAACCTGCCCGCGTAAAGCAACCCCGGAAAAGGCATCGGATCCCTACAAGTACAGCAACGACGTGAGGCTGAGCCTGAGCATCCTGCGGGCTGCCATGCAGGGAGAGCGCAAGTTCATCTTTGTCGGCCACCTCAAGACCAGCAACCGGCACCAGTACCAGGAGGAGATGATCCAGAGGTACCTTCTGGATGCTGAGGAGCGCTTTATGGCTGAGCAGAAGCAAAAGGAAGCGGAGAAGAAGGCGCTGGGCAGCGCTGCCCCTGCCAAGAAGCTGGAGCCGGAGGTGAACACCCATAAGGGTGAGGAAGTGATGCTCAACCCCGCTTTCCCCCAGCCTCCCCCTGCATACACCATCCAGACCCCGGAGGTGGCCATAGGTGCTAAAATAGCCGCTTTTCCCTCTGGTTATTCGGGAGTTTTCACCTTTCCCAGACCTTCCATGGTCAACAGTATGGAAGGGTCGCATCCCCCCAGCTACCAAGACGGTAGGAGGCAGGTAGCGGGGGGGTCCTGCACCAACCTCCCTCCCTACGCCACCTTACCCAGGCACTGCACCCAGGCCCGGCCAAATCCCTACCAAACCAGCCCTTCCCACCTCGGGAGGTTCTCCCCCACGGACATGGACATCCATCCCACCTACCCACCGGAGTGCAACGGCTCCGCCTGCCTCCCCCCGCACAGCAACGGCTACCGGGACTACCTGGAGCAGGACGGCTCGCAGAGAGGAACCCCGGCAGACAGAGCTAAAAGCAGAGTCCTTCACAGCGTGCAGCAGACCAAATGCAAGCAGCCGAACTGCAGTTTTTATGGACATCCAGAAACTGGGAATTTCTGCTCCTGCTGTTACAAAGAGGAGCTGAAACGCAAGGAGCGGGAAGCTCTGGTGCACAGGTTCTGAGCGCTCTGCCCCGGCGCTGATCTTGAGACCCATAAAGATGGGGAATGCAATAATATATATATATATATTATGGTTTTTAACACACCCCCACCCTGCTCCTCTCCCTCTCTGTGGAAGGAGGGAGCAGGGATCCGGCTGGTTGGGATGAGAAGCGGCATTTGGCTGGTGTGATGGAAGTGATGCAGGAGGGAGAGGGGGTGAGGAAAACCAGCCTCCCCTCCGGAGTACCCTGCGAGGAGGAGGAGGAGGAGGAGGAGGAGGAAGCTTTTCCAGAGGCTTCTCCTGGCGTTTGGGGAGGGAGCACAGGGTGGAAGTTGGGGGGGATCCTTCAGTAAACCAGACCAAAGCTTTGGGAGCACAGGGAGCAGAGCCCCGCCGGGCCCTTCCGCCGGCCTCGCATGTCACAGCCCAGAACCCAGCGGAAACAGCCCCAGAATTCCAGTTTGAACGTCACAAACCTTGGGATTGTGACCCTGGAATTCCAGCTGGTTTCGTTTGTGTTTCTTTTGGCTGGTACTGAGCAAAACGTGGTTGGAACCGGACATTGTTGGGTTTGGTTCTTCAGTTGAACTCACCCAAGCCCGGCCGCATTGGATGTCTCTGAGCATCCTTTAGAGTGGGCTCAGGGCTCTGTCCTTCCAACGGGCTCAACTTTGGGTTTAAAACGTTACTTTTCAACTCTTTCTTGGGGGGGGGGGAACGACAGAGGGGGGTGCTCACAGTGCTCGAGTGGTTTTGAGTTTCTTTTCCCTGCAGAAGTACTGTGCAAAGCCGTTGTGTCCGCGCTACGGCCGCCCCGGCTTAGGATTGAGACGAGAACCAAGGTCAGTGTCTCCAGCCAGCAATAACCATCGGTGTGGGGAAGTGGGAGAGGACAAGGAGCATCCCGGAGCGCCGGGAGGTAAATCCACAAGTGTCCGTGGACACAGCCCCCCCGCGATAACTCTTTCTACTTGAGCTACTTCTGTACTACCTCCGTTCTGCTGAATCAAATTAACTCGGCTCCATTTTGCTGAGCCACGATAACTGACCTTAGGCTGAGGAATATTAAAGGATATTTTTGATAATAGGGCTAAAAAAGAGTGAACCCTGAAGTCCAAGCAAACCTTTAACTCGCTCACACGCTTCATGTGGTCCCCTCCATCCCTTTCTCCCCCCCATCCCATCCCAGCCCCGCTCCCGTCTCGCAGGGTGGGTTGCATTGAGCACTGCGATGTTTGCACACATCCTTGGGGTTAGGTTTGGAACTGCAGCTCCCGCCTCCATCCTGGCTCAGCGTTTTCCTGCAGGGAATAAACCCTGCCCGAAACTGATCAGAGCTTTACAACATTCCCCCCTTTTCTGTTTTTGGGGTTGTTTTGTCCGAAGGCATCAAACTATGCAAATCCCTCCTAACCCACTGCCCAGCCTGGTGATAAGGGCTTAGAGAGCCAGGCAGAGGAGGCGAAAGTGTACTTAGCACTGGGGAATCACCCGAAGCCTTATTCTCCCAAGTACCCCAAGGCTTGGCTCTAACCTACACGTTTTACAGTTTAATGTGGCTAAAGAACCCAATGAAGGCCTTTTGTAGAGGAGGATGCGGGAATGTGGTCCTGCTGGATTGGATCAAGCCATGGGAGCTGCTTGTCAACAGCTTCTATCCTGGTGAGGGTTGAGCTGTGATTGAAGCAGTTCTCTTTGGGTTTATTCAATCCCCAAGTGTCAATGAGCCTTGCCCAGCGCAATGCAGAAGGAACAGGTATTAAATACTGAGGGCTCTGTGCCAGGGTTTTCCTGCAAACTGCAGGAATTCCGATGTATTCCATCACAGGGATGAGGATGTGGAGCACCGGTTAAGCGCTGCGGTTGCCCTGCAGCAATCTCTTGCTTCACCCCAAATATTAAGGCATAGAAAACCCCAAATCTCACTGTATAGGGGGGTCACTTGGTTTCTAGACCCCTTCCTCCAAGAGATTCCTGTTGTTTTGGAGTGGAATCCCTCTTTTTCTTGGGAGACCCCATCCTGATGGATGCTGAAGCTTGTGTGGTGGGGATTTTTGGACCTGCTCGTGATGATACTCCTGGCCTCTGATGGTAGCAAAGTGCTGCTGGTAAAGCAGTGAGGGTTTAGGGGAGCTTTGCTTTAACTTGTCCATGTGACAGAGTTGTGAGGAATATTGTCTTGAAGGGGGAAACCCAGCGAATCCCAGCAGCAGGAATCCATCCTAGGGGAAAACCATCCCAAATCCCATGTTACCGGAGCTGCTGTCACTCTTCCTCCTCCTGAGGGGGAGTTCTGGGGGGTAAATCAAGTTGGGCCGGGTGCTCTGTGTTCATATTGGTGAGGTTTGACTGTACGGAGGTCTGAGGCCGGGATACGGGTACGAATGTGTCCCCATCCCGTGGGACCACCTGGGTTTTATGGCAGTTATTGGAATTTGGGTCAGAAAATGACCCAAGTGGGGCTCTGGTGCTGGGGACAAACCTTTGCAGAGGGTGTTCCTATGGAGAGCAGGGTTTTGGCTGTTCCCAAGAGCCCCAAGCCCCGGTTGGGTTGAGCTAAACCAGTGGCACCTTCAGAACCACAAAGGATTTTTTCAGGTCATTTTTGTTTCCTTTCTGGTGAAACTTGGAATTTTTGCTTCCTCTTTCTTTGTTTTTTTTAAGGGATTATTAAATACAAACTCTATTTATTGACAGAAGATATTCCCCATGGATTCAGGAACACCCCTGCGGTGCGTTCAGCCCCATCCCAAGGTCAGGCTGGACAGGGCTTGGAGCAACCTGCTCTAGGGGAAGGTGTCCTGGAGGAGCTTTAAGGTCCCTTCCAACCCAAACCATTCCATGATTCCCAGCGTGGGACTGGGTGTTTCTGCTGGCACCAGTGTGGGATTCAATGGGGAGGGAGCAGCTCGTGTTCCAAAGCGCCTTTCCTGGAGGAAAAGCACCAAACCTGTCCTAAGGAGGGGTTTCTCCCATGGGAGAGGCTGTGACCTGACTTTAAGTGCACTTAATGGTGTGGTTGGAAGGAACCTTAGTGCCATCAGGCCCTGGGTGTGGGAAAACCCCATTGAAGAGCATTGGAGTTGCGTGAAGGAGCATTTGCCTTCACTGATCGCCCTGGGGAAGGCTGAGGGGATGCTTTGGTTCCCCCTGACCCCGCACAAAGTGACCTGAATTAACTCTGCAATCGTTTAATTCACCAAAATACTGCATTTTCGCCCGTTTGGTTCCATGGTCAATGAAAGCCTCGGTTGGTGATTTCTGTCCTTGTTCCTCCTCGGGAGCAGCGGCCGGCGCGGCGCGGGCTGGACACTGCATCCTTCCTTTGTGTTACCATAGACTCACTGACAATAAACCACGTTCAACTAACGAAGTCCTGAGCAGCAGCCGTGCCTCTTTCCTTCCCTTCATCCCGGGAATTCAGCCCCAGTGGGAGTGGGAAAGGTCCCAGTCCCCTGCCCTGGGGCTGCTCTTCATCCCCCCCATCACATCAGTGGGGTTTCTTCTCCTCTGTTGAGGGCAGCAGCATCCTCCCTGGGGATGAGAGATTCTGGCTCTTTAGGTACCAGAATCAGGCTTTCATTTAAAGAAGCACACCCTCCCCCCCCAAACCTCCCCTCATCATCATTTGTGATCTGGAAGAGCCTTTTCCTGGCTGCAGTTGCAGGGGAGGCTTCAGCTGGTTTGATTCCCA
The DNA here is from genome assembly GCF_034315485.1 of Pezoporus occidentalis. NCBI lineage: Eukaryota > Metazoa > Chordata > Aves > Psittaciformes > Psittacidae > Pezoporus > Pezoporus occidentalis. The sequence continues at coordinate 66,682 of NW_026915717.1, read as the reverse complement.
AGGAAATCCAGCCCTTTTGCTGGATGCTGAAGCTTTAAATGCTTCCGAAAGAGGAAAATTCACCGGGATGAACGCAGCCTTGGGGCTGTGTTTGGGGGCTGCTTGGAAACGCAGATCCCGGGGCAATGGAAATTCTTTTGGGGCTGGGGGAGCCCGGAGCGCTTTCCCACCGGCTCTTTTCATTGGAATTCTCTATCCCAGCTCCCAGGGTTTTCCTTTCCTCCCAGCGCCACGTCTGTGCCGGTGCCGGCTCTCGGGGTGTCCCGGGGTGACCCCGAGCCGGCGCTGCCCTTGGAGAGCAGCCCTGGCTCCAGTCCCTGCACGCAATTCCTCCCATCTCCCAGTGCCGGATCCAGGCACTCGGCCACGCTCCTTTGGGATGCGCAGGAGGGAGCAGCCTGGGGTCAACCGCCCCCAAACCCGCGCCTGGCTCCGGGTTCACCCCGTGTTGCGCAGCAGGAGCTGAGCCCGGGGGCTCTGGGCGCGCTTTGGGGGTTCCATGGCGCTGGGGGTGGCCGCAGGGAGCGGGGCCGCTCGGCCCTGGCGCGGCGCCGGTGGCCGCTGCTGTTTCCGGGCTGGGAGGAGAACCCGTTCCTGGGCGCTGAGTCACGGAGCGGCGCGGGGGGAGCCCTGCCCCGCGCGGGGCCTGGTGGGCACCGTCACTTGTGGGTGCTGGGTGCACCCCATCCCGCAGCGTCCAAACCTCCGGGGGCCTGGCGCTGTTGGATGCACCCCAACCTGCACCATCCATCCCTTATGGGGTGCTGGGAGCTGTATGCACCCCAACCTGCCCCACAGGGTGCTGGGTGCTGTGCGTACCCCCTCCCGCACCATCCATCCCTTGAGGGGTGCCCTGGGCTATGGGATCCGCCTCCAATCCCATCCTTCCGGGGTGCCGGAGGCCAGGGGCTCTTCCCACTTTGTGGACGGGGAGCGGGCAGGGAGCGGGCAGGGAACGGCCTGGGGCCAGGCAGGGTGCGGGCAGGGAACGGCCTGGGGCCAGGCAGGGTGCGGGAAGGGAGCGGGGAGGGAGCGGGCAGGGAACGGCCTGGGGCCAGGCAGGGAGCGGGCAGGGAGCGGGAAGGGAATGGCCTGGGGCCAGGCAGGGAGCGGGAAGGGAGCGGGAAGGGAGCGGGCAGGGAGCGGGCAGGGAATGGCCTGGGGCCGGGCAGGGAGCGGGCAGGGAGCGGGAAGGGAATGGCCTGGGGCCAGGCAGGGAGCGGGAAGGGAGCGGGAAGGGAGCGGGCAGGGAGCGGGCAGGGAATGGCCTGGGGCCGGGCAGGGAGCGGGCAGGGAGCGGGAAGGGAGCGGGCAGGGAGCGGGCAGGGCGCGGGCTGGGCGCTGGCAGCGCTGCCCTTCTGCCGCCGCCGCCGCCGCCGCTCCGCCCCGCCGGGCCCCGGGCGCGGAGGGCGGGAGGCCGGGACCGGAGCCGGAGCTGGGGCCGGGGCAGGCGGCAGCGCTCGGGGCCCCGGGGCTGCTCCGCTGCCGCCGCCGCTCCGGGCCCGCCCGGGCAAAGTCCCCGCGCCATGAGCGGCCGCCGCCCGGCGTTCCCCGGCCTCCCAGGTAGGGCCGGGGCCGGGGCCGCGGGGTTCGGGGGGGCCGCGTTGCCCCTGGGCACCCCCGCACCCAGCGGCCTTCCCCGCAGGGGAGCTGGTGCTGGAGGAGGCGGCGGGCGCGCGGCAGCGCTGCGGCAGCGACGGCTCCGTCCCCGGGACGCTGCTTTGCACCAACCGCCGCGTCGCGTTCGTGCCCGCGCAGGTGCGGCCGGGAACGGGAAAGAGAAAGAAAAAGGGAACGGGATCGGGAACGGGAAGGGACAGGGAACGGGACAGGGAAAGGGAGAGGGAACGGGAGAAGGAACGGGACAGGGAACGGGACAGGGAACGGGAGAGGGAACGGGACAGGGAACGGGAAAGGGACAGAGAAAGGGACAGGGAGTGGGGCAGGGAATGGGACCCCGCGTTGCCGCCCGCCCCCCGCCCGGCCCAGGGGACCCCAACCCTCATCGTGCTTCATCCCCATCCCAGCCCCATCCCGGACCCCATTCCACAGCTTCCCTCCCCCATCCTGACCCCATCCCAGCCCCATCCACCACCCCATCCCAGTGGCACCCCAGCCCCATCCCAGCCCCATCCCGGACCCCATCCATCCTCACCGGCTGCAGGACCATTGCGTTCACCTCGCTGCAGGACTCAGTGGGAGGGGGGGGTCAAGGGCTCAGCTCCAGCCGGGACAGGGCAGCGGGGTCCGGGTCCGGCCCCTTCGCCCTTCCCAGGGGGCAGCTTCCAGCTCTCCCCCCTCTCCCGTAGGGCCCCGGCTCCCCCCGGCCCTTCCTGCCCAGCGAGCACGAGGTGGCGCTTCCCTGCATCCGCAAGCTGGTGGCAGGTAACGGCGGCCCCGTGCGATGAGTCGGGCAGGTCTCAGCGCGCACTGACCCCGTCTCAACCCCTCAGCCAGCAGCTTCACCAAGCCCAAGGTGCTGACGGGCGCCTCCACGCTCAAGTTCATCCCAGAGGAGCTGGCCCTTTTCTGCCGGGATTTCCGCCTCCTCCGCTTCCACTTCCATGAGAACGGGCTGGCTCCGCAGGCGTTCCGGGTGAGCAGGGTGGGATGCGGTGGTGATGGCGGGGAGGCTCCTGGGGTGCTCCACAGCCTCCAGGGCAGAGGCTTTGGGGGGCTCAACCCCATTCCTGCTCCTTGCAGGTCGCCAACGCCATTGCCCAGGCGCGGGAGGAGGCTGCGTGGTTGGGGGATGCAGGTGAGGGATGTGATGGAGCCCGGCCGGGGGATGACGAGGGTGAGGATGAGGAGGATGAGGAGTCTGAGGACGGCTCCTCTGCCACGCTGCTCTTCGAGAGCCTGCGGGACTGGGAGAAGGAGCTGAAGCGCCAGGGAGCTGCAGGCTGGAGGGTGAGCGCCGTCAATGAGCGCTTCGACATGGCCCCAAGGTGCGTGCTGGGGACACGCACACGCTGTGGCCCCAAACCAAGGCGGGACAGGAGCACCCGCGCTCCCTCCGCCACCCATAACGGGACGGGGGGGACGCCCGCAGCCTCCCCCGGTACCTGTGGGTGCCCAGCGGGCTCCTGGACCACGACCTCAAGAGGCTTTTCGCGCACTTCGAGGAGCGCCGGGTGCCCGTGAGTGCGGCGGGGGGGCGCTGGGGGGGTGTTGGGAAGGGGTTTGGGGGGTGACAATGGGGGGGGGGTCCCCGTGTTTGTCCCACAGCGCCTCTGCTGGCACCACCCGGGCGGCAGCGCCCTGCTCAGAGCCGCCGCCTTCCACGCGGGGTCGGAGCCGGGCAGCGAGGACGCGAGGTGGGTCCCGACGGGGGAGAAGGGGGGGGGGTCCTGGGGATGCTGCCCCCAGCCCGTCCCCACCCGGGGGTCCCTGTGCCCCACCGCAGGTGCCTGGAGGCGCTGCTGCTGGGGGGCCGCGGGCCCTGCGTGCTGGTGCGCACCGCGGAGCTGCCCGGCCCGGCCGACATCCAGCTCGCACACCTCAAGCTGCGGGCGCTCTGCCTGCCCGGTGAGCAGGGGGGGGGCAATAGCGGGGTCCCCCCAGCCCCGACCATGGGGGTCCTGACCCCCCCATCCCGCCCAGGCGCCGCGGCGGAGGAGAAGTGGCTCTCGGCGCTGGAGGGGACGCGGTGGCTGGACCACGTCCGGTGAGCGAGTGATGGCAACGGGGGGGCTTCAGCTCCTGGGGCGCGCACTCGAAACACCCACGATGGATGGAGCGTGTCCGCCCCCAAACCTGCTGTCTGTGGGGTGATCACAGTGCCCACAGGGACCCATTTTGGGGTGCCCTGACCCCCCCTTTCCGTCCCTAAGGAGCTGCTTGAGGAAAGCCGTGGAGGTGGCATCGCTGCTGGCGGGGAGACGCTGCACTGTGCTCCTGCAAGGTAGCTCCATGAGGAGCCCCGGCATGGGGGGACACTGGTGGGGACCCCCCCCCATCACCTCACCCCTCCCCAGAGCCGTCGGACCGGGACCTGAACTGCCTGCTGGCCTCGCTGGTGCAGCTCCTGGGGGACCCCCATTCCCGCACCCTTCCCGGCTTCCAGAGCCTGCTCCAGCGGGAATGGGTGGCAGCCGGACACCCCTTTCCCCATCGGCTGGGGCTCCTCCGTTGTGACAGCCCCTGGGAGGAGGTGAGGCCCCCCCTGCTTCCCACCACCCACCCCTGTCATGGGGGGAGCTGTGTGACCAATGCGGGTCCCCCCATTGCCAGGCTCCCGTTTTCCTGCTGTTCCTGGACTGCACGTGGCAGCTGGTGCGGCAATTCCCGGCGGCGTTCGGCTTCACCGAGGCCTATCTGCTGGCCCTGCATGACAGCAGCTTCACCCCCTACTTCAGCACCTTCCTCTTCAGCTGCCAGCGGCAGCGGGGCCACGGCAGCCTGGTGAGGGGGGGGCACCGCAGCAAGGCCCCAGGAACGGGCTGAAGGGATGGGCTTGGAGGTGGAGCCTTCCCATCCCGCTTGGATGGGCTCAGGGATGGGCTTGGGTTCAGAGATGGAGCCTTCCCATCGCACTTGGTCAGGTTCAGGGATGGGTTTGGGGATGGATCCTCCTCATCCCACTTGGCTTTTAGGGATCCGTTTGGAATGGATCCTTCCCATCGCGCTTGGTCGGGTTCAGGGATGGGTTTGGGGATGGATCCTCCTCATCCCACTTGGCTGAGTTTAGGGATCCGTTTGGAATGGATCCTTCCCATCGCGCTTGGCTTGGTTCAGGGATGGGTTTGGGAATGGATCCTCCTCATCGCACTTGGCTGAGTTTAGGGATCGGTTTGGGGATGCATCCTTCCCCATCCTGCTTGGTCGGGTTCAGGGATGGGTTTGGGGATGGATCCTCCCCATCCCACTTGGCTGAGTTGAGGGATCGGTTTGGAATGGATCCTTCCCCATCCTGCTTGGTCGGGTTCAGGGATGGGTTTGGGTTCAGAGATGGATCCTCCCCATCCTGCTTGGCCGGGTTCAGGGATGGGTTTGGAGACAGATCCTCCCCATCCTACTTGTCTGAGTTTAGGGATCAGTTTGGAATGGATCCTCCCCATCCTGCTTGGTCGGGTTCAGGGATGGGTTTGGAATGGATCCTCCCCATCCTGCTTGGTCGGGTTCAGGGATGGGTTGGGTTCAGAGATGGAGCCTGCTTGGCCGCATCCCTCTGTGCCTCAGTTTCCCAGCTTGGGGCTTGCTCCCACCTCAAGCTCCCGTTTCCCCCCTGCAGCACCGGCCCCGCAGCCAGAGCTACCACCCGGTGAGCGGGGGCCGGGAGCCTGGCTCCACGGTGCTGCCGGAGGTCTGGGAATGGGGCCTGCGCTACAGCCGGCAGCAGCGGGAGCGCTTCCGGAACCCGGCGGGAGCTGCCTTGGGAACCCCCGGCACTGCAGAGCCTCAGCCCAACGTGAGTCAGGGCTCGGCTCTGGGGGGCTGCTCCATGGGGAGGGCACCCACGTGCTGCATGAGACACCCCCCTCCTGCCCTCCTGGTGGATCTGGGGTGCTCTGCATGGAATCCTAGAATGGGTTGGGTTCAAGGGACCTTAAAGCTCATCCAGCTCCAACCCCTGGCGTCCAACCCCATGTCCATCCATCCCAAAACCACGTCCATCCATCCAACCCCATATCCATTCACCCAATCTCACATCCAGACATCCAACCCCATGTCCACTCATCCAACCCCATGTCCATCCATCCAACCCCATGCCCACACATCCAACCCCATGTCCATCCATCCCAAACCTGTGTCCATTCACCCAATCTCACATCCACCCATCCAACCCCATGTCCATCCATCCAACCCCATGTCCATCCATCCAACCCCATGTCCACCCATCCAACCCCATGTCCACCCATCCAACCCCATGTCCATCCATCCAACCCCATGTCCACCCATACAACCCCATGTTGATCCATCACAAAACTGTGTCCATTCACCCAATCCCACATCCACCCATTCAACCCCACATCCACCCATCCAACCCCATGTCCATCCATCCCCAAACTGTGCCCATTCACCTAACCCCATTTCCACCCATCAAAACCCATGTCCATCCACCAGGACACCATGTCCATCCATCCAACCCCATGTCCATCCATCCAACCCCATGTCCACCCATCCAACCCCATGTCCATCCACCAAGACCCCAGGTCCATGCATCCAACCCCATGTCCACCCATCCAACCCCATGTCCATCCACCAGGACCCCATGTCCACCCATCCAACACCATGTCCGTCCATCCCAAAACTGTGCCCATTCACCTAACCCCATGTCCACCCATCCAACCCCATGTCCACCTATCCAACCCCATGTCCACCCATCCAAACCCATGTCCATCCATCCCAAAACTCTGCCCATTCACCTAACCCTATGTCCACCCATCCAACCCCATGTCCACCCATCCAACCCCATATCCACCCATCCAACCCCATGTCCACCCATCCAACCCCATGTCCACCCATCCAACCCCATGTCCATCCATCCAACCCCATGTCCAACCATCCAACCCCATGTCCACCCATCCAACCCCATGTCCACCCATCCAACCCCATGTCCACCCATCCAACCCCATGTCCATCCATCCAACCCCATGTCCAACCATCCAACCCCATGTCCACCCATCCAACCCCATGTCCACCCATCCAACCCCATGTCCACCCATCCAACCCCATGTCC
>NW_026915717.1:0-52500 GCF_034315485.1 Pezoporus occidentalis | reverse complement strand
TCTCCAACCTGAATCCCCCTTGTTTCAGTTTGAACCCATCACCCTTTGTCCTATCACTCCAGTCCCTGATGAGGGTCCCTGTCCGGCATCCTTGCAGCCCCCTTCAGGCACTGGAAGCTGCTCTGAGCTCTCCACAGCTTCTCCAGGCTGAGCAGCCCCAGCTCTGTTGTTGTTGCCTCCTGTGGAGCTGCTGGTGAATTATTGGCACCACTTTTTGGGTTGCTTTTTCCACTTCACCACATTCCCGCTGTTTCTCTTCCCAGGTCTCCCACCCCCAGGATCATTCCCGCCTCCGGTGCCACCCCCCGGAGCGATGCCTCCCGGGATGCCTCCTGCCATGCCACCCCCTCCTATGCCACCTGGCGCCGGTGCCCCCGGGCCCCCTTCTGGGGCTGCACCCACCGCGGGGCACCCACCTCACCCGCACCCCTTCCCTCCGGGTGGATTGCACCATCCAGGTAAGCCTGAGCACCTTTACATGGATAAACTCTTCCCAATGTCCGACGTAAACCTCCCCTGGTGCAGCTTGAGCCCATTTCCTCTTGTCCCATCCCTTGGGAGCAGAGCCCAGCCTCCTCCTGGCTCCATCCTGTCAGGCAGTTGTAGGGAGCAGTAAGATCCCCTGAGCCTTCTCTTCTCCATTGAAACCTCCACCACCTCCCCAGTTCTTGGGAGTGGGATAAATCCTCCTCCCAATCCCCCTCCCCTCCTTTTGCTTCCCTGAGTTTCCCCTTGTGTAAAATGGGATCGTTTTTGGGGCTCCCAACTCCACATCCTTGCCTGGGATGATGCTCTCTGCAGCCTGGTTAAGGAACAGGGAGAGGCTGCGTAGAAGCGAGTGCGTCACCTCCCCGGTGCTTCGCCTGCTTTCTGGAATCCTCTGCTGGGTGTTCTAAACTGTGTTAAAAAGTAGCCTGGAGCAGGGGCCAGCAGCATTTGGGAAGCTCTTTGGTGATTTAGGAAGTTGTGCCTTGCTGGGAAGCATCCGCTTGGGTCAAGACAGGAGTTTCCTTGCGCTGTGAAGGTGCAGGTTGCAGGAGGGCAGGGTCTGGTGCAGGTGTTGAAGGTCTTGGGTGCTTTTCTGGTCCTGTAAAACCCCAGAAATCCCAAATCCTTGTCCCACAAACCGCAACCCCTTTGTTAACATCCTGGACAAAGCTCCAGATCTTCCTCATTTTCCTCTGGTGTGAAATAATTCCAGTAAGTGGGAACCTTCTTCTCGCAGTCTGCAGCTCTGCCAGGCTAATTCCAGACACGAGCACAGAATGTTTCTTGGATTTCCTGCCATTTTTAGGTCTGTCTTCCCGGGGAATGAGCAGTGTGGACGTGGAGGCTCTGGGTTTAGATGCAAATGGAATTTGCTGTTTAATTTGGGGTTTCTTTGCATCAGTCCTGCCTGCTCTGAACCCAGCCCTGTGCTGGGCCCTTCTCCCCCCCTGGCTGATTAGGGGGCTTTGTGTGCTGGTGGCTCTGGCTTTGTGAGGGACCAGATGGCTGCTACTCATTCCCGATTACAAAAGGGATTTCCAGGCTTTAGAGGAGCCAATTACACCCGGCAGAGGGAAGCCTGAGGGAGCGTTTCCACACCCAGGCCTTGCAGAGCCACGATGAGGAGAGGGGAAGAAATTGTGGTTTGTTGGGTTTGAGAGGGAGAAGAGGAATAGGGGAAGAGCAGGTTTGGGGGAGCCAGGTTTCTGTGCTCGGAGCAGAGCAAGCTTCAAGTGCAGGGAGCCTGCCCCAGATCCCTGAGGGAAGTGATTCCTTACTGAGCCCCATCCCAGGGCCATGCCACACTGGGTGTCACCACACACAATGACATCCAAGTGGCATTTATTGGGTCTGTTGCCTCCTGTGGGGGAGCTTTGCTTTTCCTCCTCTTTAACCTCCTTTTCCGTGGAATGATTTGGGTTGGAAGGGACCTTAAAGCTCATCCAGTTCCAGCCCCCTGCCACAGGCAGGGACCCCTTCCACTAGAGCAGCTTGCTCCAAGCCCCTCTGTCCAACCTGGCCTTGAACACTGCAGGGATGGGGCAGCCACAGCTTCTCCCTTCAACCCATTCCAGTGTCCCACCACCCACATGGTGAAGAACTTCCTAAGATCTCCTCTAACTCTTCCCTTTTCCAGTTGGAAGCCGTTCCTCCTCATCCCATCCCTCTATCCCATGTCCAAAGCTCCTCTCCAGCCTTCTTGTAGCCCCTTTAAGCATTGGGAGCTGCTCTAAGCTTCTGCCCTTGCCGTGGGCATCCCTTAATGTGTTATTCCCACAGGAATCCCTCCCATGCAAGTGCACCACGGACCACCAGGGATGGCCCAGCATCACCCAGGACCCCCGGGCTCTGGAGGCCAGCCCCCCCCACGGCCGCCGCCTGGCATGCCGCACCCTGGGCCCCCACCCATGGGTATGCCACCCCGAGGACCTCATTTTGGGTCGCCCATGGGTAAGTGGGTGCCTGCAGGAGGTGGTGTGTGTGCGTTACTGTGGGTGGGATCAGCGCTTGGTGCCCATCATTCCAGGCTCAGTGTGGGTGGATGGGAAGGAGGTGATGCCGGAGGTGTCCTGGAGCAAGAGCTGCTAAGCCAGGGTGTCTCAGGGCATTCCCTGTGCCCGTTGTGATGTGGGGATCTGCACTACGGTGATGTCCCCTCATCTCACCTTGGGATAGCAGCAGGGAGGGTTCCTGAGGCCTGTGGGGTCCTCGGGGAGACTCCCCCGGGATCTGCTGGTAGAGGGGGAATGTTGGCCGGAACCATGGGCACCCCTGGCTGGGGTTTGGGGGGGGGGGGATTGGCTGTTCCATGTCTCCCCACGGTGCTTAACTCCTCTGCTCTGTCCCCACAGGTCACCCAGGCCCCATGCCCCACCACGGCATGCGTGGGCCTCCTCCGCTGATGCCTCCCCACGGCTACAACGGGCCCCCTCGCCCACCACCCTACGGCTACCAGAGGGTGCCCCTGCCCCCCAGGCCTGCACAGAGGCCCCCTGGGGTGCCCCCACGGGGACCCTTGAGGGGTCCCTTGCCCTGAACGTGGCTGTGACGAGGCCCCCTCCCTGCTGGGGACCCTCCTCAATGTGTCCTCAAACTTTCATTCCTCCCTGTGCTAACACATCCTCATCCAGGAGGGGCAGGGGGCCCCCCTCCGGTCCCACCTCCCACCTCTGCCTTTCCCTCTCCACATCTTGCTCCCCGTGGGTTTTTATAGTGTTCATTTTCCCTCCTTTCCCACTTCTCCCAACCCTGAAGCTACTTCACCGTGCTTTGAGGAGGATTTTGGTTTTTTTTCTATGTAAAGCAGTGAGCTCCCCTTTACAAATAAAGCGTTCTCTGAAGCAGGGGCTCTGAGAGCAGGAGGAGGCTCTGCCTGTCTGGCACTGAGGAGCTGCTGACTCGGGAGCAGCCACACGTGATAAGTTGATGGCCAGAGAAATCCGGTGCTGGGAAATGGGGAGGGAAGTGGGAGAGCTCCATCACTCCTGCTCCCATTGCCTTTGGCACGTGAGGAGCCACTGCAGGATCTCGAGATGAACTGGAAGGGCTCAGCACTGACCTCAGCTGCTCTGTTGTGGAATCCCAGAGTGGTTTGGGTTGGAATTCACCTTAAAGCTCATCCAGTTCCACGGGCAGGGACACCTTCCACTGGGAACAGGTTGCTCCAAGCCCCATCCAGCCTGGCCTTGAACACTGCCAGGGATGGGGCAGCTTCTCTGTTCAACCCATTCTGGTGTCCCACCACCTTCACAAGGAAGAGCTTCTCCCCAAGAGCTCATCTTCATCAGCTTAAGGCCATTCCAAGCACAAATCCTTGTCTTCCCTGTTGAAGAGGGGAATTCCCATGGTCCAGACAGGCTGGGAGGAAGTGATGATGTCTGTAACCCTCTCAGTTGTTTCCAGTCAGGGAATCGGGAAGAGTCCGGCTTGGCCTGGGGTGTATGCATGAGGGGATGGAGGCTGTGTGCAGCTTGTGATTGCCACGGTGCTGAGCTCCCCAGTGCTCCTGGTTTTAGCCCGTGGCAAATCCAACACGATTGGAGGCCCTCAGGACAGGAAGGAGCCATTCCCTGTCCCTGCCACCATGCATTTTGCTCTAGTGATGCCCATTAAAGCCTCAGGGCTGAGCCTGAGCTCTGGCTGCTCGGACACAGCAGGGAGGGGGACCCTGGTGACAGTGTGGCACATGAGTCACAGCCTGACAGGCCCGGGGGGCCATAGGGAAGCTGTGCTCACCAGTGCAGCCCAGGCCAATGCGGCTCCGTGCTGGGGCGCGTGATGAGCCCCGCATGCGGCAGCAGGGGCACAGCATCAGCCTCTCCTGCATCCCCCCTTGTGGGGGTGCTCCCAAGAGGAGCTCAGTTGTTCCTCAGCTTCCAGTCCCTGTGCTGGTGCTGCTGGTGTGGGCTGGTCCCTGGACCCATCTGCCTGGTTTGAGAGCCGAGTTCCTGCTGTCCCAGGCTGGGGTTGGCACCCAGGGCACTGCCCCTCATCCTCTCCTTAAGGGATGCACAGCCCGGGCGCAGTGAAACCAGTGCCCGGATCACACAGCTCTGGGGCTGTAACGTCCTGGAGGCTGAGGCTGGCCCACCTCATTGCATGTGGGAGGCAGGAGCAGGAGGCTCAGGATCCTGATTTCCCACCGGCAGCCGGTGATCCAGGGTTAAATTGGGGTCGGTTTGGCCCACAGAATCACCATGGAATGGTTTATGGGAAGGAAGCTTACCCCTCGTCCAGATCCACGGGCAGGGACACCTTCCACTGGAGCAGGATGCTCCAAGCCCCATGAGCAGTGCCAGGGATGGGGCAGCCAAAGCTTCTCCATTCAACCCATTCCAGTGTCCCAGCACCCTCCCAGGGAAGAGCTTCTGCCTAAGAGCTCAGCTCAGTCTCCCCTCGGGCAGGTTAAAGCCATTCCCCTTGTCCTGCCCCTGCATCCCTTGTCCCAAGCCCCTCCAGGTTTCTGTCCCCCAGCCCTCCCACGCTCCTCCTCACCCCCCTCTCAGCCCCCTCCGATGCTGGAGGCATTTGTGCCCTGTTCCTGCGGAGCGCCCGGCTCTGGCAACGAGGATTTGATCCCGATCCATCCGAATCCAGCCCCGAGGAGCCCGTGACTCAGATGTTCCAGCCTGCGCTGCGGTCGCCATAGGGGGGGGCGAGCGATCCCGAATCCCACGTGAATCCCTGCGGAGGGGAACTGGGATTGGGGCAGCTCCTTGTAGCCCCCCCCTCCATTAACCACAGTTACCTGTCGCCACTTGGCCCCCGCGGCTCCAACACGGGAACCCCATTCCCAAGGGAGCTCCCTGGGAGCGTGGGCACCCTGGGGGAGGCTTCTCCCTCCCATTGCCTCCAGTCGGGAGCCGAGGCGAGAGGGGACCCCCCCATCCTGCCGCTGTCCCCCCCTCCCCGGCGCAGTGCTGCAGCACAGCCCTCCCCACCGCCTCCCTCCCTTCCCTGGGCTCTTGCAATGGACTCTCCCAGCGCTCGGAGGCTGCGGCGTTAACACGGGACCCGGGAGCTGTTTCCTTGCTGGATCCCTCTTGGAGCAGCTTTTCCTTCCTCTGTCAGAGCATCCTTCCTTTGCCGGAGCATCCTTCCTCCGTCACAGCATCCTTCCTCCTCCTGGAGCATCCTTCCTCCTCCTGGAGCATCCTTTCTTGCCGCACAGGAGGCAGCCTCCGGAAGAAGGGCTGGAGCAGAGACAGGTAAGGAGAGAAAGAAATTCCTTTTATCAGGCAGATCCCCCTCCTCTTCCCACTGCTTTCCATTAGCATCCTGGGAGCCGGCATCTGATGGATCAGGGATTCAGCTTCTCCTTCCCACTTGCTGTGGCCATTTTGTCCTGGAAAACCTTGCCTCCAGCCTTGTTCATGTCTTTTTCCATGCATGTTGAACAGCCTCTCCTTAGCCCTTCCCGCGCCGCCGGAGGGCCGGGAATCGCTGCCGATGGGGATAGGGATTTCAGCGCAGGGATGGATGTTTAATGTGGTGGCTTTGGGGAGTCAATCCTGGGGGGGTGTTGGGAGATGACCTTGGACGTGGGTGATTTAAAACTCTTCTCCCTTGTCGCCATGTTCTGGGAAAGGCTGAGGAGGGAAGGACGCAGAGCCCAGCGTGAGACCCCCGCCACGGGGAGGTTCTGTGCATCCATCGGATGCTCCGCATGGATGCGTGGTCCAGAGCCCCATAACCTTGGCTCAGGCCGATGGTGACTGTTCCAGCTCTGCCCATCACGGGGCCGAGCTGTGACCTTGCTCCCTGGTCCATCCTCTTCCTCACGGGGTATCCGGCCTCTCTCCGCTCCCCTCTTCCTTTTGCTGGCTCCTGACACATCCCAATCCATAGATCAGCATCGGGAAGCACCGCAGGGACCTGCAAACGGCATGGAGCAAAATGACCTTGGCCATCAACCAGCTCCTTCCAGGGGCCTTGGGGGTCAGTGGGTTGAACCCAAGGAGGGGATCCGGGATGGGATCCCTGGGATGTGGACAGGGAAAGGGCTGCTCCCGGCCAGCCGGAGGGGAGAGGGCAGGGGGTTATGGATAGATTGATGCTGCTCCAAAGCACCTGCAGGGCTCCACTGGGGAGCTGGGGCCGTGCCGTGCCGCAGCACCGGCCCCGGGTGCGCAGAGCCGCTGGGGGCTCCCATCCGGGCTAATTATAGCCGTGGATTTGCCTGGCTCACGGAGGGAAGGACGCGCGGTGCCGGCTGCGTCCCTGCCCTACGGCTCAGCTCCTGCTGCGCCCCACAGCCGCGGGTCTGCGGGACCGGAGCGCTGGGATGCTCAGGGGATGCTCTGCCTGCCCTTGGCCTTGGAGGGCTGGGACTGGGGTGCAGGGCACCAGGACAAAGCCTCTGGGATGTATCCGGATGCCCTTTTCCTCCCTGAAAGTGCTGAGGGTGCCCCCAGCTCTGCCCTGGGGTGCCTGGTTCATCTCCCACCAAACACAAGCCACAGCCAGATCCCTTCTGGAAGCCTCCCCATGGCACCCGCAGGGGGATCCCTGGCATGGATCTGAGCCTGGGGGTCACGCAGGGCTCCCCAAAGGGGGCTCATGGAAGCTGTCCCTGCCTGTGGCAGGGGACTGGAGCTGGAGGAGCTTTGAGGTCCTTTCCAACCCAAACCATTCCCTGGTTCTGTGAACAAGCGCCGTAGCTTGTGCTCAGCCACGTTATTTGACATCAGAGAATCCACCTTGGTCAATGGGTGTCTAAGTCCTGCTGAATTCGGGCACCCCCCTGAGAGCTTTGATTCTCCAAGCAAGAGGAGAGGGCACAGAGATGGTGTCCCCAGACCCCATCTCCTTCCATTCCAAAATCCTCCTATTCCCACCCCAGATGAGGGGTGCTGGTGCGGAGCAAACCCGGGGATGAGGTGGGGTGCGGGCCCATTCCCACCCTGTCCCATCCCCTGCTTGTGTCCGGGCTCCGCAGGTCAGCCGGTACCACGCGGATGGGTAGCGCCGTCCCTCGTCTCCCCGCATCCCACCTCGGTCCCCGGGCGTGAGGACACAGACACAGGGCGCCCCCCCCCCCCCTTCCTATTCCCCATCGCATCCCGGTGTCCCGGCTCATCCCAGCACCATGGATGAGAGCTTCCGGGACCGGACGGCGTTCATCCGGGGCGCCAAGGACATCGCCAAGGAGGTGAAGAAGCACGCGGCCAAGAAGGTGAGCAGGGGCATGGACCGCGTGCAGGACGAGTACACCAAGCGCTCCTACTCGCGCTTCGAGGAGGAGGAGGACGACGAGGACTACGCGCCGCAGGACGGCTACTACCGGGGGGGCGAGGGCGGCAACGACGAGGAGGGAGCCTCCAGCGACGCCACCGAGGGGCACGATGAGGAGGACGAGATCTACGAGGGCGAGTACCAGGGCATCCCCCGGCGCCACTCGGGGCAGGGCGAGCGCCTGGGCACCGACGCGGGCACGGCGGCGCTGGCGGACAGCGAGGGGCAGCGGCGCAAGGACCGGGAGGAGCTGGCGCAGCAATACGAGCTCATCCTGCAGGAGTGCGGCCACGGCCGCTTCCAGTGGACCCTCTACTTCGTGCTGGGCCTGGCGCTCATGGCCGATGGGGTGGAGGTGTTCGTGGTGGGCTTCGTCCTGCCCAGCGCCGAGAAGGATATGTGCCTGTCCGACTCCAACAAGGGCATGCTGGGTGAGGGGGGTCGGGTGTGGGGGGACAGGGGGTATAGAGGGGGACATGGGATATGGGGGGATATGGGATATGGGGGGACACATGGGATAGGGGGGATATGGGGGGACATGGGATACAGAGGGGCATATGGGATATGGGGGGACACATGGGGTATGTGGGACATGGGATATGGGGGGATATGGGATATGGGGGGACACATGGGATAGGGGGCATATGGGGGGACATGGGATACAGAGGGGCATATGGGATATGGGGGGACACATGGGATATGGGGGACATGGGATATGGGGGGACACATAGGATATGGGGGGACATGGGTTACAGAGGGGTACATGGGATATGAGAACATGGGATATGGGGGGACATGGGATATAGAGGGGTACATGGGATATGAGGGGACATGGGATATGGGGGGACATGGGATATAGAGGGGGACATGGGATATGGGGGGACACATGGGATATGGGGAGACATGGGATATAGATGGGCATATGGGATATAGAGGGGTACATGGGATATGGGGGGACATGGAGTATAGAGGGGTGCATGAGATATGGGGGACACATGGAATATAGAGGGGTACATGGAATATGGAGACAAATGGAATATAGAGGGGTACATAGGATATGGGGGTATATGGGATATGGGGGACACATGGAATATGGAGGGGTACATGGGATATGGGGGGGTATATGGGGTATAGAGGGGCACATGGGGTATGTGGGATCCAAAACATATGGGGTTTGGAGGGGAGAGACATGGGGAAGTTCCCAGGCAGATATGGGCTGATGGGGAGATGTGGACATGGGATATAGAGGAGTACATGGGATATGGGGGGACACAGGAGAGACAGGGGGACACAGAGGAGGACATGGGGGCACATGGGGGTGCTGGGAGGTGGGTCCATGCGGGGCTCAGAGCAGCACAGGGGGAGGATGGGGGGCACAGGGGGATGCAGAGGACACACTGGGGGGGTCACATTCCCCCTTCTCCATGGTGCCTCCTTGCCCCACAGCCACCGCGGAGCAGAGGGGACCACGCAGGTGTCCCCGTGCCCCCCCAGCACTGATGTCTCTGTGCGTGTCTGTCCCCCCAGGGCTCATCGTGTACCTGGGCATGATGGTGGGCGCGTTCCTGTGGGGCGGCCTCGCGGACCGCCTGGGCCGGCGGCAGTGCCTCCTCATCTCCCTCTCCGTCAACAGCGTCTTCGCCTTCTTCTCCTCCTTCGTCCAAGGCTACGGCACCTTCCTCTTCTGCCGCCTCCTCTCGGGCATGGGGTAAGGGGGATGCACCCGACCCCGTCGCCGTTGAACCCCCTTTGCTGGGGTGCAGGGTGACCTGTGCTGTGCTCCCCCCCTTCCCCAGCATAGGGGGCTCCATCCCCATCGTCTTCTCCTACTTCTCGGAGTTCCTGGCGCAGGAGAAGCGCGGGGAGCACCTGAGCTGGCTCTGCATGTTCTGGATGATCGGGGGCATCTACGCCTCTGCCATGGCCTGGGCCATCATCCCCCACTATGGTGAGAACACCCCCCAGCACCAGCCCATGTCCCCCATTGCTGTGGGGCTCGGCACCGTCACAGCGTCCTGTCCCATTCCCATAGGATGGAGCTTCCAGATGGGCTCAGCCTATCAGTTCCACAGCTGGAGGGTCTTCGTCCTGGTCTGCGCCTTCCCCTCGGTGTTCGCCATCGGGGCGCTCACCACCATGCCCGAGAGCCCCCGCTTCTTCCTGGAGGTGGGACCCAAACAGGGACCCCTGAGTGGGTGATGGAGATGAAGGGACCCAAACAGGGACCCCTTAAGTGATGGAGATGGAGGGACCCAAACAGGGACCCCTGAGTGGGTGATGGAGATGAAGGGACCCAAGCAGGGACCCCTTAAGTGATGGAGATGGAGGGACCTAAACAGGGACCCCTGAGTGGGTGATGGCGATGAAGGGACTCATGCAGGGACCCCTTAAGTGATGGAGAGGGAGATGAAGGGACCCACACAGGGACCCCTTAAGTGATGGAGATGAAGGGACCCAAACAGGGACCCCCAAGTGGGTGATGGAGAAGGAAATGAAGGGACCCAAACAGGGACCCCTTAAGTGGGTGATGGAGATAGAGACCCATGCAGGGACCCCTTAAGTGATGGAGATGGAGATGAAGGGACCCAAACAGGGACCACTTAAGTGGGTGATGGAGATGAAAGGACCCAAACAGGGACCCCCAAGTGGGTGATGGAGATGGGAGGAGCTGGTCAGAGACCCCCAAGTGGGTGGAGGGACCCGAACAGGGACCCCAAAGTGGGTGATGCAGGAGGGCCCCCGGGGTGAGCGTGGTGCTGCCTTGCAGAACGGCAAACACGACGAGGCCTGGATGGTGCTGAAGCAGGTCCATGACACCAACATGCGAGCCAAGGGCCACCCCGAGCGGGTCTTCTCGGTAAGGACCCCCCCTTGCTGCAGGAGGGACTGCGCATTCCCACCTCCAGGAATCACACTGGGGTGGGGGGAGCTGAGGCCCGGGGCCGGAGCTTCCCTTGTCCCCGTGCTGCGCCCCACAGGTCACCCACATCAAGACCATCAAGCGGGAGGACGAGCTCATTGAGATCCAGGCGGACACAGGGACGTGGCACCGGCGCTGGCTTGTGCGGGTGCTCAACCTCTCACAGCAGGTGAGGGCCTGCCCCCCCCCCGTGTCCCCCCCTTGTCACCCTCCTGTGTCATCTCTTGTCACCCCATTGTCCCCCATTGTCACCCCTGTGTCCCGCAGGTCTGGAGCAACTTCCAGCAGTGCTTCGCACCTGAGTTCCGCCGCATCACCCTGATGATGATGGGAGTGTGGTTCACCATGTCCTTCAGGTGCGCTGGGATGGGATGGGATGGGCAGCAATGGGATAGGATGGGATGGGATGGATAGGATAGGATAGGATAGGATAGGATAGGATAGGATAGGATAGGATAGGATAGGATAGGCAGCGTTGGGAAAGGATGGATGGGATGGGATGGGAAGGGCAGCAATGGGATAGGATGGGATGGGATGGGATGGGATGGGATGGGATGGGATGGGATGGGATGGGATGGCTAGGGTAGGATAGGATAGGATAGGTTGGGCAGTGATGGGAAAGGATGGATGGGATGGGGTGGACAGCAGTGGGAAAGGATGGATGGGATGGGATAGGATGCGATGGGCAGCAACGGGATAGGATGGGATGGGATGGAAAAAGTAGGATAAGATAGGATAGGATAGGATAGGATAGGATAGGATAGGATAGGATAGGATAGGTTGGGCAGTGATGGGAAAGGATGGATGGGATGGGATGGGATGGGATGGGATGGGATGGGCAGCAATGGGAAAGGTTGGATGCGATGGGATGGGATGGGATGGGCAGCAGTGGGAAAGGATGGATGCGATGGGATGGGATGGGCAGCAGTGGGAAAGGTTGGATGCGATGGGATGGGATGGGATGGGATGGGATGGGATGGGATGGGATGGGCAGCAATGGGAAAGGTTGGATGGGATGGGATGAGATGGTTTGGGATGGGTGGCACTGGGATGGAGCTGGTGGCACTGGGAGCACCGCCCGGGCTCACCCCTGTCTCCTGCAGTTACTATGGGCTGACCGTGTGGTTCCCGGACATGATCAAGCACCTGCAGAACATGGACTACGCCTCCCGCACCAAGCTCTTCACGCGCGAGAGGCTGCGGCACTTCACCTTCAACTTCACCCTCGAGAACCAGATCCACCGCGGCGGCGAGTACTTCAATGACAAGTGTGTCCTGGGGACCCTTCCCGCCGCTCCTGCCCCATCCCTGCTCATCCCAGCTCATCCCGGCTCATGCCGCCCCTTCCTGCCCCACCAGGTTCATCGGCCTGAAGATGAAGTCGGTGACGTTCGAGGACTCGCTCTTTGAAGAGTGCTACTTCGAGGACGTCACGTCCAGCAACACCTTCTTCAAGAACTGCACCTTCATCTCCACCATGTTCTACAACACGGGTCAGCGGGGCCAGGGCTGGAGATGGGCCCCAAAGGGGTGGAGATGGGATGGTCTCCAAACAGGGAGGTGGTGGAGATGGGAGTTGGGGTGAGGATGGTCCCCAAAGGCATGGAGATGCCACCAAGATGGTCCCCAAAGTGATGGAGATGGGATGGTTCCCAAAGCAGGAGGTGATGGAGATGGGAGTTGGAGTGAGGATGATCCCCAAAGGCATGGAGATGCCACCAAGATGGTCCCCAAAGCAGGGGATGATGGAAATGGGAGTCAGGGTGAGGATGGTCCCCAAAGGGTTGGAGATGAGGGGATGCCACCAAGATGGTCCTCAAAGTGATGGAGATGGGATGGTTCCCAAAGAAGGGGGTGATGGAGATGGGAGTCGGGGTGAGGATGGTCCCCAAAGGGATGGAGATGGGGGTGATGCCACCATGATGGTCCCCAAAGCAGGGGAGTGATGGAGATGGGGGTCGGGATGAGGTTAGTCCCCAAACGGAAGGAGATGGGGGGGATGCCACCAAGATGGTCCCTAAAGTGAAGGAGATGAATTGGTCCCCAAAGCAGGGGGCGATGGAGAGGGCGGTGACACCACCACGATGGTCCCCAAAGTAAGGGTTGATGGAGATGGGGTTGGGTTAAGGATGGTCCCCAAAGGGATGGAGATGGTTCCCAAGTAGAGGGTGATGGAGATGGACCTGACCCCACCAAACCTTCTCCATGCCCACAGATCTCTTTGAGTACAAGTTCATCAACAGCCAGGTGGTGAACAGCACCTTTCTACACAACAAGGAGGGCTGCCAGCTCGACTTCAGCGACGACAACAACGCCTACATGATCTACTTCGTCAGCTTCCTGGGCACCCTGGCTGTCCTGCCCGGGAACATCGTCTCTGCCCTCCTCATGGACAAGATCGGCCGCCTTCGCATGCTGGGTGGGCATCAAGGATGCTGAGATCCATAGATCCATAGAATGGGCTGGAAGGGACCTTGAAGCTCACGCAGCTCCAACCCAGGACACCTTCCACTAGAGCAGGTTGCTCCAAGCCCCATCCAACACTTCCAGGGTTGCCCAGAGAATGGTGGATGCTCAAGGCTTGGAGCACCCTGCTCTGCTGGAAGGTGTCTCTGCCAGGGGCAGGTCAAGATGGCCTTGAAGGTTCCTTCCAACCTACCCAATGGGTCTACGACCATGGTTTCCTATGGGTGAGGAGGACGCTTGTCCCCATTGCATCCCCCTGACGTGTCCCATGTCCTTTGCAGCCGGGTCCAGTGTCATGTCCTGCGTGAGCTGCTTCTTCCTGTCCTTTGGGAACAGCGAATCAGCCATGATCGCGCTGCTCTGCCTCTTCGGTGGCGTCAGCATCGCCTCTTGGAATGCCCTCGATGTGCTCACTGTGGAGCTCTACCCCTCCGATAAGAGGTGAGGGGCCTATGGGTGCTGGGGGTGAGGTTTTGGGTCCTGGGTGCAAGGTTTTGGGTCCTGGGTGCAAGGTTTTGGGTGCTGGGTGCCAGATGTTGCCATGCTGGGGGTGAGGTTTTAGGTCCTGGGTGCCAGGTTCTGGGCATAAGGCTTTGGGTGTTGGGTACCAGATGTGTTGCTGGCTGCCAGATGTGTTGCTGACTACCAGAGGCATTGCTGCCTGCCAGATGTTGCCGTGCTGGCTGCCACATCTGGGTACCACATTCTGGCTGCGCTGCTGGGTACCATATCCCAGGTACCCCCTGCCCCAGCGCGCTGGGCCTGGTGGGGACCTCACCTCCATGGGTGCCCCCCCACCTCCATGGGTGCCATCCCAACACCCTGCCTCCCCGCAGGACGACGGCGTTTGGGTTCCTGAACGCTCTCTGCAAGCTGGCGGCCGTGCTGGGCATCAGCATCTTCACCTCCTTCGTGGGCATCACCAAGGCCGTGCCCATCCTCTTGGCCTCGGCTGCGCTCGCCCTCGGCAGCTCCTTGGCCCTCAAACTGCCTGAGACCCGGGGGCAAGTCCTGCAGTGATGGGGGGGGGACCCCCCTAATCCTTCCCTTTACCTCTCCCACCCCCCCCATTCCCAAATCCCAGCTCCCCTTCCGGGGGGATTAGTCTCGTTAGACACTGTGAAACGTCTTCTTGGAGCATTTGGGAAATTCATTTGCACTTGGACCCCCCCATACTCCTGACACCCCCCCCTCCCCCCCGATTTCCTTCCTTGGTGTCATCCCTCTGTGAATAGCTGCTCGCTCCTGGGGGGGCTGGGGGGACCCCAACATCCCTGGGAGGAGGAGGAGGAGGAAGGCTCCATGCCTCAGTTTCCCCATCTGGAAGGGCAGGGGAAGGGGTCCCCATTGCACCCCCAAACCCAGCAGGATGGGGAACAGAAGGGGGGGCACTGCAGTTTGGGGGTGCACCATGCTTGGGGTGCACATCCCTTTGGGGCATGGAGCAATTTGGAGTGCAGTGACCCCCCCCCAACTACAGCTCGGTTTGAGGGGGTGCAAGGGGGTCCCAGCTGTGTTTTGGGGTGCAGGGGGGGTGCAGCCCCCTCAAACTGCCTTTATTTAGTGACTTTGAGCTCATTCTTAAAGGACGCTCCTGCTTTGGGGTGCTGATGGGGGGGTGCACCCTGGACCCCCTTCCCCCCCCAGCACACCTTTACCCCCATCCCAAAGCACAAAGCCACCAGTGGTTTGCAAAGCACAAAGCGCCCCCCTAAATAACGGGGTACATGGGGGCCCCCCAAAAAAGTGGGGTACAGGGGGGCCCTGTCGCTGTGCCCCCCCCAGCAGAGGATGGGAAGTGTTGGTCTATGCAAAAGCACTTTGGAAGCCCCCCCCATCATGGGAAGCCCCCGACGATGTAGAGCAGCCCCCCCCAAGCAATCGTGTGCTTCATCTCCTCCTCCTCCTTCCCCCCCGTCCCCATCCCTCGGTGTAGCTGGTCCTGGGGGGGCCCGACCCCCCCCAAGTTCTGTCTGTTCGCAGTTGTGCCGTGCTGTAGTTTTTAGATGTTTGTAAATTAATTAAAACAACGGAAAACCAATGGAAAAGTGCCCAAAATGACCCCAAATCCCCCCAAAATGACCCAAATCCCCTCCAAATGACCTAAAACTCTTCAGATCTCCCCAAACTCCCAAGTGATCCAGCAGTCCCCAAACCCCTCTGAAAAGACCCCAAATCCTTTCCAAAAGACCCTAAATTCTCCCAAACGACCCCAAATCCCTCTGAAAAGGCCCCAGATGGCTCCAAAATGACCCCAAAGGCCCTAAATCCCTCCCAAAATGACCCCAAATCCTTTCCCAAAAGACCCTAAATTCTCCCAAAGGACCCCAAATCCCTTCCAAAACATCCCAAATGGCTCCAAAATGACCCCAAAGTCCTTAAATCCCCCCCCAATGACCCCAAATCCTTTCGAAAAGACCCTAAATTCTCCCAAAGGACCCCAAATCCCTTCCAAAACATCCCAAATGGCTCCAAAATGACTCCAAAGTCCTTAAATCCCCCCCAAATGACCCCAAATCCTTTCCAAAAGACCCTAAATTCTCCCAAACGACCCCAAATCCCCCCCCCCCTCAAAGTTCCCAAATCCTCCCATACTGACCCAAAACTCCCCATATCCCCCCTGGAATGATGCTCCACCTTCCACTTCCCAGTTGCTCCCATGGGAGAGTTTATTTGTGTGTGTGTGTGTAGGGGGTGGGCTTCACCCCCCATTCCCAATCTGTTTCATGGGGGGGAGCAATGGGGGGGGGGGGTGTCACGGGGACACCCCCAAACCCCCCTTACAGCTGCCCCCAGTGTGCTCAATGCACGGAGGGGGGGGGGGGTCCCCGTTACACGTGGGTTCACCACGGGGACCGGGGGGGTCCCTTTAGG
The DNA here is from genome assembly GCF_034315485.1 of Pezoporus occidentalis. NCBI lineage: Eukaryota > Metazoa > Chordata > Aves > Psittaciformes > Psittacidae > Pezoporus > Pezoporus occidentalis. The sequence continues at coordinate 36,518 of NW_026915717.1, read as the reverse complement.
GCTCCCCGGCGCCGTCCCCGCGCTGCTCACGCTTGGAGCCCCCGAGGCACGGGGGCCGTGCGGGGACGCTGGGGTCGCTCTCCCATTGCTGCGGGGTGCGGGCCACGATGGCGAGGGCGTGGAGCGGCCCCGCGAGCTCGGCGCTGAGCGCGGCGTGCACCAGGCGGTGCCGCTGCAGCGGGGGGAGCCCCTCGAAGCGCCCGCTCACCACCACCACGGCCAAGTGCGTGCCGGCCCCCGCGGCCCCGCCGTGCCGGGGGCTCTCGTCCAGCACCTGCAGGTGCGAGGGCTCCAGCGCGGCCGCCAGCTTGGAGCGCACGGTGCGGGCCAGGGGACCCTCGGCCATGGCCGCTCCCCCAGCAGCCAGCAGCGAGCCCCGCATCCGGCAGCGCCTGCAATGGGGCGGGGAGGGGGGGAGAAACAGGTCCCAGTTATGGGGGAGCAGGAGGGGAGGATGGGGATTGCCTGGGGGGGTGAGGATCAAACCCCGATTATGGGGGGGGCAGGAGGGGAGGATGGGGGTTGCTTGGGGGGGGTTTAGGGGGCCCTTCAGGATCAGAGCCCAGTTATGGGGGAGCAGGAGGGGAGGATGGGGGTTGCTTGGGGGGGGTTTAGGGGGCCCTTCGGGATCAGAGCCCAGTTATGGGGGAGCAGGAGGGGAGGATGGGGGTTGCTTGGGGGGGGTTTAGGGGGCCCTTCGGGATCAGAGCCCAGTTATGGGGGAGCAGGAGGGGAGGATGGGGGTTGCCTGGGGGAGTGAGTATCAAACCCCAATTATGGGGGGGGGGCAGGAGGGGAGGATGGGGGTTGCTTGGGGGGTGGATTTGGGGAGGGCCTTCAGGACCAGACCAGTTATGGAGGAGGCAAGAGGGTAAGATGGGGTTTGCTGGGGGGGGGAGGATCAGATCCCAGTTGGGAGGGGGGGACAGGAGAGGGGGTTACTTGGGGGGGAGAATCAGATCCCAGTTATAGGGGGGGCAGGAGAGGAGGATGGGGGTTGCTGGGGGGGGGTGAGGATCAAACCCCAATGATGGGGGGGCAAGAGGAGAGGATGGGGGTTACTTGGGGGGGATTTAGGGGGGCCTTTCAGGATCAGACCCCAGTTATGGGGAGGAGGCAAAAGGGAAAGATGGGGGTTGCTGGGGGGTGAGGATCAGACCCCAGTTATGGGGGGGGCAGGAGGGGCCAAGGGGTTTGCTTGGGGGGAGGGTGGTGATGATGAGACCCCACTTATGGGGAAAGGAGGGGAACTGTGACTCGGGGGGGGCTGTAGAACCAGGCCCCATAAATGGGGGTGGGGGAGAAAGGGGTGCAGGAGGGTGAAAGGCCCGGCTTTGGGAAGTGGGGTGGGGAGCAAGAGGGGCCTGACCCCCCCAAACCCCATTTACCCCACACGGTGCCCCCCCAACCCCATTTATCCCACACGGTGCCCCCCCAAACCCATTTACCCCACACGGTGCCCCCCAAACCCCATTTATCCCACACGGTGCCCCCCCAAACCCCATTTACCCCACACGGTGCCCCCCAAACCCCATTTATCCCACACGGTGCCCCCCCAAACCCATTTACCCCACACGGTGCCCCCCAAACCCCGTTTACCCCACACGGTGCCCCCCCAAACCCCGTTTACCCCACACGGTGCCCCCCAGACCCCGTTTACCCCGCACGGTGCCCCCCCCAAACCCCGTTTACCCCACACGGTGCCCCCCCCAAACCCCATTTACCCCCCCCCAAACCCCCTTTGGACCCCCCCAAACCCCATTTACCCCACACGGTGCCCCCCCAAAACCCCATTTACCCCACACGGTGCCCCCCAGACCCCATTTACCCCACACGGTGCCCCCCCAAACCCCATTTACCCCACACGGTGCCCCCCCAGCCCTCACCACGCACGACTCGGGCTCCGCTCCGGCGCTGAGCACGCTGGGAAATGGAGTCACGCCGTCCCACCCCCGTCACGTGACCGCGGCAGAACTACAGCTCCCAGGAGGCTTTGAGCCCGGCCCCCACAAACCCCGCCCCATTGCGGGGAGGCCACACCTTCCCCCTTCGGCCCCGCCCTCCTTCCCTATGATTGGCGGAGAGCTTCCCTCGGCCCGCCCCCTCATGCCCTCATATGGCGTGGCGGGTTGAATGAGAGTGGGGCGTGGGTGTTGGCGCTGCGGGATCGGGATCGGGATCGGGATCGGGATCGGGATCGGGATCGGGATCGGGATCGGGATCGGGATCGGGATCGGGATCTCCCTCGTTCCTACCCCCGAGCCCGGACCCTCCCCTCCGCCCCGAATGAACTTTTCTCTTCCTCCTCCTCCTCCCGCACTCCCTGCCCGTCCCCGACCCCGCTTTTCCCGTCCGTCTCCCCGGAATCCTGCCCAGCCCGGACCTCCTGCTCCTTTCCCGGACTCCCCTCTCTAGGCTGGGGATCTTGTCTCACCCTTCTCCATCCCGGAGCTCTTCCCTGCATCCCACATCCCCCGCTCCATCCCGGATAGTCCTCCCCATCCTTGGATCCCTTTCTCCAACCCTGGATCCCGGATCACTCTCTCCATACCCGAACCCCGTTCTTCATCCCCGGATCCCGCCTCCATCCCGGACCCCCTTCTCCATTCTCGGCTCCTCCCGCTCCACCCCCGACCTCTTCCACCATCTCGGAGCTCCCCACCTCCATCCTCGCTCCCCCTTCTCCATCCCCTGCCCATCCCGGGGCTCTCCTCTCCCTGTCGGGGCTCCCCCCCGTCCCCCAGCATGGCTTTGGCAGCGGGGCCGTGGCCGGAGCCTCCCCTTCCTCCCGCTCCTCCTCCTGCCCCCGGCGGCGCCGCGGGGCGGGCGGCGGGGCCGTGCCGGGTGTGCGGGGACCGGGCGAGCGGGAAGCACTACGGGCAGGTGACCTGCGAGGGCTGCAAGAGCTTCTTCAAGCGCTCGGTGCGGCGCAACCTCGCCTACAGCTGCCGGGGGGGCCGGGACTGCCCCGTGGACCAGCCCCACCGCAACCAGTGCCAGTACTGCCGGCTCCGCAAGTGCCTCCGCGTGGGGATGCGGCGGGAAGGTGGGGTGACCGGAGGGGAGAGGGGTCGGGATGCGGCGGGAGAGGGAGAAGGGATGGGAAGGGTAAAAGAGTGGAGAGGAGATGGAGAAGGGATGGGAAAGGAGAGAGGGTGCAAAAGAAGAGGGTGGAAAATAAGCAAAGGGGATGGAAAAGGAGGAGAAGGGATGGAAAATAAGGATAGAGCATGGAAAAGGAGAGGGTGGAAAAGAAGGGGAGAGGGTGGAAAAGGAGAAGGGATGGAGAGGGGGTGGAAAAGGAGAAGAAGGAATGGAAAAGGAGAGAGGGTGAAAAAGAGGGAGAAGGGATGGAAAAGAGGGTTACAGCATGGAAAAGGAGAGGGTGGGAGAGGAGAAGGGGTGGAGAAGGAGGAGAGAGGATGGAGAAGGGATGGGAAAGGAGAGAGGATGGAAAGGGAGGAGAGGGGATGGGAAAAGGAGAGAGGTGTAAAAAAAGGAGGGAATGGAAAAGGTGAAGGGATGCAAAAGGAGAAGGTGGAAAAGAGGGAGAAGGGATGGAAAAGAAGGACAGAGCATGGAAAAGGAGAGGGGATGGAAATGATGTGGTGGAAAAGAAGGGGAGAGAGAGGAAAAGCAAAAGCAGGGATGAAAAGGAGAAGAGGAGGTGGAAAAGATAAAGGGATGGAAAAGAGTGGGTGCAAGAGGAGGATGGAGGGTGGAAAAGAGAGAGAGAGGGTGGGGAAGCCAGCACAGAGGGGAGGTAAAACTAGGGGAGAGGCTGGAAAAGGCCGGGAGAGCAGGAGAGAGGAAGGTGAGAGTGGGAGGAAAAGGTGGGGAAGAGCCAAAGGGAGCAAACGAATGAAAGGAAAGGGAAGAAAAAAGAGGAGGAAAAAGAGGGAAAGTGAGAAGGAGAAGTGAGGGAGCGGGTGCCAATGGTGCGGACAAAGGGAAAGAGCAAAGTGGGAGCGGGAGAGCTGGAAAGAGAAAGGAAAAGAGCAAGGAAAAGGGGAGAGAAAGGAAAAGAAAGTGAAAGCGGGTGGGAAAGGAAAGAGAAAGGGAAAAGGAGGAAAGAGAAAGGGAAAGCTCCTCTCCCTCTTCTCTTTCATTCCCCCTCCATTCTTTTCCCTCCCTGAGCCCCATCAGTTTGGGAAGAGCGCCCCAAATCCAGGGATCCATCCCCGAATCCCCCTGGCCCAGCCCCATCCTTCTGCTATAGTTGTTGGCTTTTCCCATGGGAAAGGCTCTGCCACGGGAACCCGGCTATTCTCCCACCCAGTTATATCCTCTTTTCACCTTGAGCCCAGTTTGGGCTCGGGTTTTAGCTCTGGTCTATGCTGAGATGGGGCCAATTGACTTCTCCTCTCCATTAAATGTTAAAAAACTCGGGAATAATACAGGTAATTCTTTAAAAGATTAAGAATTCCACTTTTTGGGAGCAGTATCCGGTAAATCTGACCTAAATTAGCCCAAACACCTTACATAAAACCCCATTTCAAGCTTCCAGCGACATCCCTGTGCCTCCAACCAGCCCCAGCACCGCATATTGGGTTGATTTGATTGCGGGTTTAGCCCCAGAAGTAGGCTTTGGGGCAGTTTAAGCCCCAAATGGGGCATCGGGGCATCCTCAGCATCAAATCTCTGCCGTGCAGCATCCTCCCCGATTGAATATGGACCCGGCGGGGGGAGTCCTGATTTCTAGTCAAGGTACTTATTTATACACTCAGTGTTTAGAAAGGATTATAACAAGGGCTTAGGCTGGGCTTAGCTGCTTAAAGCAGGGATTTATCCTGCGTCGGTGGCAATGGCACCCAGAAAATCACCTTTTTTAGTCTCCAAACCCAAAGAAAAAGGGCAAAAAACCGACAAGTTGTTTTTGTTTTTTTTTTTAAGCAATAAAAATAATAGCAAATAAATCAGAACAATTGGGATAAAGGGGAAAACTCCCACTGGGAGGAGGGGAATGGCCAGCCTGGCTCGCACAAATAAATGGGATTTAGGTGGGAGCAGCTCAGGGATCAAGTCAGCTCAAGCCTAACTCTCAGTTCTCCCTGTTTCTCCCCCAAAAGTCCAGTTGGATAGGTTTGGGATTTTGGGAGCAAGACCCAGTCGTAGCAAACCTCTGCCTTCTTGGTGCAGCTGGAGCCAGGGATCAAATCCCAGGGATAAAGAGCCCCAATCCAGGCAAATTCCCTGAAGGTTTTGGGGCTCGGGTTTGGGAGGTTATTTTGTTGTTGGTTTTCATCTTTAGTTCAGAATTGCCACAAGATGCTGGTTCCCCATGGGATCTGATGGGATAGGACCTGCCACGGCATTATTCCCGAGGCAGGGACCCTCATTCCCTGCATCCCTCTTAGCTCTGTTTTTGGGGGGCTCCCAGTTGTCCCCCGATGAAGCTGTTGGGTGAATGCTGCGTGTGCCCATGTTCAAGCTTCCCATCCCCGTCACTGGGGCTGGCTGCTCCGTGCCTCAGTTTCCCCACCCGCTCAGGGATGCTCCAAACCCACCGGTTCATCACGATTCCCCTTATCCCGGCTTTCCCAGCTGGGAATCGGCACCGAATCTGGCATCAAATCCAGCACTGAAAACTCAGGAGCAGTGTGCTGCTCTGGAGGATTGGGGTGGTGTAAAAGGGGTTCAAGGGTGACGCAAAGGGGGGTCACGGTGATGTAAAAGGTGCTCAGGGTGATGCAAAGGGGTTTGGGGCGTTGCAAAGGGGGTTTAGGGGTGCAAAGGGGGGGTGAGGAGAGGGTGCTGCTGAGCAAAGAGAGCATTTGGGGGGAGTCTGGGGCTGCATGTCGAGGTTTGAGTGAGAGCAGCCCCCGACCCCCCGATTCCACGAGATCCCAACCCTGCAGGAGCCCCATTCCCTGGGGACCCCCATTCCCGAGTCCTACCGCTGGTGACACTGGGACCATCGCGCTGCATTAGACTAAGCCAGGCTCAGGGCCGAGGAAGAAGAAGAGGAAGAGAAGGTGGCCGAGGCCCCCCTTCCCACAAGAAAAACCAACAACAATCCAATTGGGGTGGGAGTTAACCCCATAGTGGGAAATCTCAAGGGATGGGACCTGAAGGGGAGCTCCTTCGCCCCCCTCCCCCCCAGCATCTCTGTGGGTACCCCCATTAGCACCAGCAAGGGGGGGGGGGTTGGACGGACCCCAGATGCGATGTGCCTGTGGGAGCTGGTGGAGCAAGGGCATCGCACGGAGTAGGGGGGGCTGTCCCCATCCTGGGAGCACATCCCCTGCTCTAACGGGTGGAGACACCCCAAGGGACCCCTCAGCCCGCACCCTGGGTGCACACAGGGACACGCAGGGGTGTTGGCACGGGGGGTGCTGACCTCCTGCTCCTCTCCGCAGCGGTGCAGCGGGGCCGCGTGGCTCAAGGTCCCCCCAGCCCCGGGCAGTGCCCTGCGCTCCCCGGGGACCCCTACGGTGGCCGCGGCTGCTTGAGCGGCTTCATCTCGGTGCTGCTCCGAGCCGAACCGTACCCGCCGGCTCGCTACGGCGCCCAAGCCCTGCACCCCGGCGTCGTGGTGGGCATCGAGAGCATCTGCGAGCTGGCGGCGCGGCTCTTGTTCAGCGCCGTGGAGTGGGCCAAGGGCATCGTCCCCTTCTTCGCGGAGCTGCCGCTCTCGGACCAAGTGGCGCTGCTGCGGCTGGGCTGGAGCGAGCTCTTCGTGCTGAACGCGGCGCAGGCGGCGCTGCCCGTGCACGCCGCGCCGGTGCTGGCGGCCGCCGGGCTCCACGGCGCTCCGGTGGGCGCTGACCGCGTGGTGGCCTTCATGGACCACGTCCGGCTCTTCCAGGAGCAGGTGGAGAAGCTGAGGGTGCTGCAGGCGGACGCCGCCGAGTTCGCCTGCCTGAAGGCTGTGGCCCTCTTCAGCCCCGGTGAGGGAGGCGGGGCTTAAAGGGGTGTGGTTCTGTGGGTGGGGCTTGGTGGGGTTGGGTACCAAGGGGGTGGGTGCTTGGGTCCGATGGGTGTCGATGGGTGTGCAGGGAATGAATGGGCTGGGGATTGGGGGGCGTGGGGCTCAATGGGAAGTGGGAAGGGGGGGCAGGCATCAATGGGTGTGCAAGGGATGAATAGGCTGGGGATGCGTGGGCGCGGGAAAACGGGGCGTGGTTTAAAGGGGTGGGGTTTAAATGGGTGGAATCAAACAGGGTGGGGCTCCAAGGAGCTTAACGGGGAAAGAGGGGGGATGCCAAGGGGGGAGCATCAATGGGTGCAGAGGGGATGAATGGGATGGGGGTGGGTGGGTGCGGCTCCATCGGGCGGAGGTTAAAGGGGGGGGGGGGCAAGGAAGGCGGAGCTTAACGGGGTGGGGTCCCAATGGGACCGAATGGGCGGGGTTTAACGGGGCGGGGCTCGGCGGGGCCGTGCCTCAGTTTCCCCCGTGCAGACGCGGCGGGGCTGTCGCAGCCGGGGCGCGTGGCCGGGCTGCAGGAGCAGGCGCAGGTCGCGCTGCAGGAACACGTGCGGCGGCGGCACCCGGCCCAGCCCGGCCGCTTCGGGCGCCTGCTCCTGCGCCTGCCCGCGCTGCGCAGCGTCCCCGCGCCCGGCATCCAGCGGCTCTTCTTCAGCCGCCTGGTTGGGGAGACCCCCATCGAGACCCTCATCCGCGACATGCTGCTGGCCGGGGCCAGCCTCAGCTGGCCCCATGGAGCCATGCAGTGATCCCAGCCCTGCCGTGGGATGGGGAGCCCAAAGATGGGGACAGCGAGGTTGGGACCTCAAGGATGGGATCCTAAAGATGGAGGCATCAAAGGTGGGGACAGCAAGGATGGGACCTCAGGGATGGGAGCCCAAAGATGGGGGCATCAAAGATGGGGACAGCAAGGACGGGAGCCCAAAGATGGGGCACCAAAGATGGGGACAGCAAGGATGGGACCTCAAGGATGGGGGCCCAATCATGGGGACACCGAAGATGGGGACAGCAAGGATGGGACCTCAGGGATGGGAGCCCGAAGATGGGGCACCAAAGATGGGACCTCAAGGATGGAAGCCCCGTCATGGAGACACCAAAGATGGGGACAGCACGGATGGGACCTCAAGGATGGGATCCTAAAGAGGAGGGCAGCAAGGATGGAGGACACCAAGGATGTGACCTCAAGGATGGAAGCTCAAAGATGGGGACACCAAAGATTGGAACCCAGTGCTGAGACTCCAAAAATGATGGAACCTCGACAAGGGGATCCCAAAGATGGAACAGCGAGGACTGGATCCCAACGATGGGACTACACAGATGGGGACACCAAGGCTGGGACCTCAACGATGGGATCCCAAAGATGGGGGCATCAAGGATTGGAGCTCAGTGATGGGACCCCAATATGGGGTGACAAAGGATGGGATTCTGGGGTCCTGATGTAGAGTTTTGAGTGTGAGATCACATCAGTTCTGCTTGGAATTCTTTATACATTTGATTTCTTAATTTATTTGTATTTTTTTTAATTTTTTACTGACATTTTTACACTTTTTATTTTTATTTAACATTTGAATTTAAATTTATTTTTGTTTAGTTTTCATTCCTTCTTAATTTTTATTTTTAAAATTTTATTTTATATTCCCTTTATAATTTTAAAGTATATGAATTTTTAATTTAAATGTATTTATTTATTTATTTCTAATTGTAAAAGTTTCTACTTTTTTATTTGATTTTTTATTTTTTACTTCAGTTACAAATTAAGTTTTCATTTTCCTTTTTGATGTTACTTTTATTTATTTGTTTTTATTTTTATGTTATTGTTTCTGTTTTAAAGGGTTTTTATATTTTTATTTTGTTTTTATTTTTAATTTATTTTTATTTTTTCTTTAAAGTTTTTACATTTCTCATTTTCTTTTTTATTTCATTTCAATTTTTATTCTTATAGTTCTAATTTCATGGTTTTATTTTATTCTTTTTAGTTTTTTTAATTTAATTTTAAATTTTTAGGTTTTAATTTTCTTTTTTAATTTTTCAGGTATTTATTTTAAATTTCAAGGGGTTTCCTAATTTATTTTATTTTGGGCGGTAAAAAAAAATCAAATTTGACCAATTCCACACTTTGTTTTGGTTGTTTTTTTCCTTGCTTGGGGCTGGAATTGGCAGGAATTGGGGCTGGAATTGGCAGGAAATGCCGGTGTCAAGCCCTGGGGCCTCCATCCATGTCCCCCCCGTGTGCACTCAGCACACGGATGTACACGGATGTACATGGATGTACACGCACGCATCCACGTGCCGGTGCACACACGTGTGCAGGGTGGGAATGGTTCACTCGGGGATTTATTGGGTCCCATTCCCTGTGTCCTCTTCCCATCCTTAGGTCCTCAGCCCTTCCCTAATCCCATCCTCATCCTCCTCCACATCCCTAATTCTCATCCAGCCCCAGCCCCACCCTTATCTCTTTTTCTGTTCCTATCCTCGTCCCAATCCCACCCCCATTCCTGTCCCTTATCCTATCCCCATCCCAACCAATGCAAGCACGAAGGGCACAATCCTGTGTATGTGCTGGCAGGGATGGGCTGACGATGGCGGAATTGGGATGGAGAGACCGTGGTCGGGAGCAGTGGGATGATGTTGTAGTGAGGCTGGATTTGGGGCCCAGCCCTTATAGTAGACAGCAGAGAATCCACCTGGACACAACGCCTGGGGCCTCCTGCCCCAGGCTCTCACCCCTCAGAGGAGCCCGGGGGGGGTTTCCAGCAACCTTAATTCCATCAACCCCTTGGTCCATCCCTGCTGGCTCCTGCATCTGCAGGCCTGGAATCAGGCCAGCCCCTTCCTTGCCTATTTCCCCACCAGCTCTGGCTGGGAAAAGCCAGATAATAGGGAGGGAAAAATGGGATGGGAGTGAAAATGAGAGGTCCTGGCATGGGATGGGATGTCCCACGGCACCGGTGTGTCCTCGCGGATGCGCCAAGGGTATCCATCAATCTGGGACAGCGCAGCTGCCCCTTCCCGTAAATGCTTCTTAATTCCTGCCAAATCACTGCACAATTCCAGGACATGGAAATCAAATGACTCCATTGCCATGGACATCTATTGCCTCTGGGGAGTGACAGGATGAAGAATCACTTGCTGCTGATTGGAAAGGGCCATGGGGAGCATTCCAGAAGGACAGAGCTGGCACTGAGATGTCCATCCCAAGGCCTGGCAGGTGGGACACTGGGGACAATGGAATGGATGGGATGCTGATGCCGGCACTGTGGATGGGACAATGATGTCCCCTGCCTTTGGCCATCCCCAATCCACATGGATCATCCGTGGCTAATAAAACCAGTGCTAGGGCTAAGAAATCCATCATGGATACAGCATGTGAGGTTAACATCCAAGAAATCAGCCCTTCATCCTGGCTTTTATCCCCGTGCTGGGAGGGTAGCATGCCCTGGGATGTCCATACCCATTCCCACAGGACCTTATTCTGTTTTTTCCCCCTCATCATGGCTTGGGCTGTTCCCCTCCATGGTGCAGGGGGGAGATGGGGATCAGTCGTGAAAGGGATGGAGAGAAGGAGGGATGGACAGACACGGCATCCCAGGAAAACCAGGACATTCCAGGTGCTTCTTCAGCCTGCCTGGACCCCCTTCAGCTCAGCTACGGGTGAGATTCCCCACTGGAAACTTATTCCAAGTCCTTCCCAGATAAAAACCCATCCGGCCCACTTGCTTCAACCCCCCTGGTCCCGACCCCGGGAACAGGGATGGAGCCCGGAGAAGCAGCCAACAGTGAGATGTGGTATCCCCTGGCTGGGAAACCATTCCTAAGGGGGGATAAAGAGGGCTATTGGACACCTGGCTGCAGTGTGGCTCTTGCATGGGCAGGGAAAGGTCAGGCCCTGGCTGGTTCGCTATCGTTAGCGAAGGCCAATTCAATCACAGCGCTGGTGGATGAATCACTGCGGGCAGAGCAGGCTCTTCCCTCCCTCCCCGCCTCAAAGGTTGACAGATTCCAGGCTTCCGGCCACTTTGCCAGATCCTAAAGGACGCGGTAAATCAGCGGCGCGCTGCCCATCCATCAGCCTGACAGCCTGAGGAGCAGGGGCACCGCTGCGAAAGGGCAAGGGCTGAGCGGGAATGGCAGCAGGATGGACGGGCTGGGAAGTGTCAGGGGTGAGCTAAGAGGGATGGAGTAGCCTCAAACCCAGCCCTTGGTGCATCCAGATAGTGCCTGAAGCTGCTTCTCCCATCCCAATGGGATGCTGGTACCAGGGGAATCCATGGGAATCAAAGCCACGGTTCCAAACTGGGGTCCAGTGGGGAAAAGAGAGTTCCTGCCCATCCCGGATGCTCCAGGCTCCTGCTGTCACCCCATGATTGGATGTGGATGGGACATTGAATACGGGAGTGGATTCGGCAGAGCTGAGGAAAACTGAGGAGCAAATCACACAAAGCAGGATGGAGCCCACCCATGGGGAGACAAGAAGGATGGAGCTGGACAAGGGGAATCTTTTCTTCCCTTTTTATTCCCTCCCTGCTTTTCTCCTTGCTTTTAATCTCAATCTAATAAAAAGGGGGGTGGGAGAGTGGGGTGGGAGATAAGAGCTGCCAGGGCCAATTATTCCGATTATTCCCATTCATTATCCCCAGGAATCTCTCACCCTCACTTCCCCTCAAACACTGGCAAAAGAGATGAGGGAGGGGATGGATATTAAGGGAAAAGCTTCGGTGGAAACCAAAGTTGGATCCTTCACACAACCCCATCCCCACTGTGGGGGGCCCTGGGCTGGATGAGACCACCCTGGGGCGATGGGGTGGGTTTGGGATGTGGCTTTGGGTGCCTCCATGTCCTTGGGTGTTCCCACTTGGAAGTGGGATGCTCTGGCTCTGTGCTGGGTGCTGTTGGGGATGTGCCTCAGTTCCCCCAACTCCGTACAGAGGCAAAATTCCCTGTAACCCTCGAAAGGGAAAAGCAGGAGCAGCCCCAGGAGCCAGGATCCCCCAGGATAAAGAGGGAAGGGTTTAACCCCACATTCCTTTGGGGTCCCATTAAAGCAGGATGGATTCAGGAGTGGATTTGGGGAATATTGTCCCATGGCAGCTCCTGGATGTGGCCCCAGCACAGGAGAGGTTGAGCCCTTCCTCCACCCGGATGCTTGGCTGGATCCAGGAGATGGAGGGATGGAGGGATAACTCTATCCCTGAGTGCCCATCGGATCCCACATCCTGGAGCAGCATTAAAACACCATTGCCACATCTCTGCTTTCCACCACCTGCTCCTCCCATTGCTTGGGTTTTCTCTCCCTTCCCATCGCTGTTTTGGTGATTCCAGCCCAGCCTTTCCCACCAGGAAACATCAGGATAACTCATGGGATTGAGGTAGTTCAGATCATTGCAGCTGCAAATCCGCTTCCTCATTCCCTTCTTTTGTGCTCCCTTTGATTTAAACCCAGGAGGGTTAAATCCATCTTTTGCTCCTGTTTACAAATCCCAAAGTAACCTTTATCAGAAGCCATATTATAGGAAATCTATCCAATTCCTACAATATAAGGACAGGGATACGTCACATTGACGGGCTCGGAATGTACAATGAGCAGCTTTGGATCGGAGCGGGATGTTGAGCAGTGGCTCATACATGGGGATGAACACCCCCCTTCAGAGGAGATTCCTGCCCTGTGGAATGAAGGAAGAAATGGTATCCTAAATTGAATGAATAAATAGGAATGAAATCCCCCCTCATTGCTTTTAGCTCCCAAGCTCGTTGCTCTAAAGAGGAAACTTGGTTTGAATTTCCATGTTTAGTTCCCCCCCCCCCCCAATTCCAAGTTTTTCCAAGGGGAAAAACTCCAGGCAACAACGTCATCCCAAATCCAAACTTTCCAAGGGTTTGGATCCTTGGATCCTTTCTCCTCTATCCCTCAGCATCCCGGTGCTCATCCTGCTTCCCTCCCTCTGGCTGCTTTTGGCACCAGCTCAATACCGCCTTCCCAAATCCCATTTTCCAAGCCTTCATCCCATTTTCCTGCCGGCATTTGCTTTGTGGGCATTGGATAATGTCTTTTTTTAATGGAAGACTCGGCTGCACTAAAAAGATCTCTCGCAGGGATAAAACCAAGGAGATGGAAAACCGACGGGAGCTAACCTCAAGGGAACAGGAGAACAAGGGCTGATGCGGTGGGAGGAGGCTTTCCCAATTGGAACAGAGGGCTGTCCCCGCTTGCTTCTGTTTTCCATGTAATCCTTATTTTTGTAAGGCAGAGGGATCATCCTGGCTGGAAAACTTCCTTGGATAATATCAATCGGGGGGGGGGGGGGTCCTTTGCCATGGAAGGGGCAGGCAGGGACAGGCAGGAACAGGCAGCAGCAGGCAGGGCCACAGGCAAAGCGCTGCTGCCACCTCGCGTTGCCGCGGTCCTCGCGTCCCCAGAGATCCCAGATGCACGATCCCAGTATCCCAGATGCAGGAATCCCGGTATCCCGAATGTACGATCTCCAGCATCCCACACGCACAGCTCTCAGTATCCCAAATGCAAGATCCCAGCATCCCACATGCACGACCTATGGCAGTGGATACCTCCCAGTCCCCCTGGGAAGCAGTGGCCGCATCCAGCTCCCAACTTTCCTTTAGCTTCCCCACCAGCAGCTGCTCATCCCAGAACAGGAACCTGGAGCTTCTCTGGGAGCATGGGATGCATCTCGGGAGCATCTTGGAGCTGTGTCCAGGCGAGGGCAGGGGAGCAGGATGGGGGCTTCCTTATGAGAGATGCCAGCTCCACATGGAAACAGCCTCAGGCTGCACCAGGGGAGGTTTAGGTTGGATACTGGGGAGAGTTTATCCACCTAAAGGGTGCTCAGGCACCAGAACAGGCTGCCATGGGAATGGTGGCATCACCATCCCTGGAAGTGTTCCCAAACCATGTAGACGAGGCCCTCAGTGCCATGGGTTAGTGGTGGGGAATGGCTGGACTGGATGAGCTTCAAGGTCTTTTCCAACCTCATTCCATGATTCTACGGATATCCCATGGAGAAGCCCATGGGACTCGGGTTGCACTTCAAGCAGGGTGGCTTCTTCTCAAGATCTCTCTCCAGAGGTAGCACCACAATTCCTGGTCCTCCTGGTATCCATCCTTCTCTTTGAGCTCCTGAGAGAGGGAATTCTCTGGGCTGCAGGAACCTGGAGGAAGTTTCACCTCCATCGGGTTTCCCATCTCCCTCCTCATGGAGCAGTTGCCATCCCACACACGCTTTGGGAAGCCTCTGCCTCTCCCTCCCTTCTCCCTTCCCCACTGGAATCCGCCTTTCGGGATTACTGGCTATTTTTAAAGCCTTCGCCCCTTTCCTGACGGACCAGGCTGGCCGGGAGCTCAGCTGTTTGCTGCTCCCTCCGCACCAAACCCAGGGTGTGACTCCCTCCTTGCTCCTGCCTGGAGCCAAACCTGTGCCAGGAACCAGGAATTGCATCCGGAGAGTCTGGGGGCTCATCCAGTGGGATTTGCTGGGGTAAGTGGAGCACCTCGGAGGGAGGGATGGGGGGTTTATGCCAAACAATGTGGAAAGAAGGGTGGATGCTTTGGAACGGAGCAGGCACCGGAGAGCAGCAGGATCCTCTCTTCCAGCTCTCTGGACAACCCTGCCTTCCCCAGCCTGCTCTTCCCATCCCAGTCCTGGCCCTGCAACTCCCATGGGATGCTGTTTGCCACACCATGCTCTAAGGAGCATAGGGATGACACTTCCAGGCTCCAGCCTCAGGAGCCTGGCTCATCCCGCTCGCACACGGATGCTCAGGAAAGGCTGGTGGTGCTCTTCCTGATGGGACCAGTGTTTGGGGTGGCAGATGGGTTTGATCTGATCCCTCTTTAGATGCATTTTGCTGCTTCCCATGGGACATTCCGGTGGGAAACCCATGGGAGTGCACCAGGGCTCCTGGCTGCAGACATGGAATCAGCCAGCTTAGGATCATCCAGTTCTCCATTGAGGATAACGTGGGTATGATGATGCCAGCATTTGCTGACCCAAATGCTTTGGGCCTCCTACACCTCCTGCTGATGAAGAAGTTGGCTTTCGGATGCGGATTGATCATGGATGCTCTTGTCTTGATACCAGGATCCGTGTTTCATGGACCCAGGGATGTGCATCTGTAACACTGATTCCAGGGGCATCCCAAAACCTTGGTGTCTCTAAGTGGAAATATCCCCTTCCCTTATCCTAATGGAGCTGGGGGGGGGGGGATACCGAGAGGCCACTGCTCTCACTGAGCCCACATGGTCCTGTCGGCTCTTCCCAAAGAATTCCCACCTGCCCACCCCACATGTAAGTGATTCCCTCCAGCAGCAGATGGGAATGATCCCAGGAACCCCAGGCACGGGCAAGGACCTCGGGGGCCCGCGCCCGAGATGGGTGCTGTGTTTTAAACAAGATGTTTTCCACTCCCGGGTTATTCCCTGTTACCGGGTAACACATTCCCGGAGCACAAATACGGGGCACGGAAAAGAGCTGCAAAGGCTTTTGCACCCCCTGGAGCAGGACAAACGGGCACCTAAAACCCCCCTCCTCCGGCAGCTGCCGATGTAAATCCCAGCTGGGATTCGAAGCCAGGCTGAGATTTAGCCTTTGTTTTTCATTGCTGTACCCATTGCTCCCAAGGAAGATGTGCTACTCCTCAGCCAGCAGCTCCAGTGCCCAAAGGGGCTGCAGGAAACCTGGAGAGGGGCTTTGGACAAGGGCCTGTAGGGACAGGACAGCCAGAAGTGCCATGGATCCTCAATGGATCAAAAAGTCCATTTCCCTGCAGGAATGCAGCCGGGCTCTTGGGAAGCCAATGGGCACGTCCTGGTGTCCATTGACCCCTGGGGCCACCTTTGGCCAGTGCTGTGTTTGTGTGCAGGCCTCTGGATAAGTGTTCCCTGTGGGGTAACATCCCATAGGGAAAAGCACAGCACTTTGCCAGCCTCATTCACCCCATAGGGGTGCACGTGGAGGGTGGCAAGGAAGGAAAAGAGCCAAGGAGTGGTGTGATCCCAGGAGCCCACCTCTTCCATGGGCGCCCACCTCTTCCATGGGCTCCCCCCTTTGCCACTGGCCGTGTCCCTCCTCCTGCTGCTCTTGGCTGGGTTTGAGCCTGGCTAAATTTAGGTGGATCTATTTCAACACCATCCCCTGCCCTGCGGGGGGACAGGGACAGAGCAAAGGTGGCTGCAGAGGGAAGAGCCGGGAGCACCGTGCCCTGCGCTGGGAGCTGCTTCCCACACCAGCACCCTGGGGTTTATCCGGATCCGAGGCCATGGAGGTGCCCGGGATTGAGGGTGCCATTTCCACATGGACCAACCTGGCTGTCGCTTGGGGTAGAGCTGGGTGACGAGGACAAGCCCGTGTGTCCCGCTGGGAGCTGGGTCATCTCCAGAGCAGGCTGATGCTGGTGAGTGGGGCAGGGCTGGGGGAATGAGGAGCGGGATGTTGGGGTGCTCCAGGTCCCACGTGGCTCCAAACCGAGGGAGCCCTGCTTGGCCCAGCAGGAATCATCCCCCTCCCTTCACAGGTGCTTCCAGAGCATCTCCAACCCCTCTCCAGCCCCATTGGGATGGGGGCATCCCAAAGAGAGGCCCGTGGCAGGGCCTGGCCAGAGCCACGTTTCTCTGCTCCACAGTGACCATCCCTTTATCTATCTGTGAAGCCCAGGGACAGGTCCCCTCTGTGCCACCCCCTTTT
This sequence comes from Pezoporus occidentalis, assembly GCF_034315485.1. NCBI lineage: Eukaryota > Metazoa > Chordata > Aves > Psittaciformes > Psittacidae > Pezoporus > Pezoporus occidentalis. The sequence goes on along the minus strand of NW_026915717.1, from coordinate 19,898 downwards.
GAGGGGACACCAGACCCTATGAGCTCCAAGATACACAGGGTCAGAGCTGGTGGAACACAGGCACCAGGCACCTGAGGAGGATTGGAGCACGCACTCAGTGCCTGCTGGTACCTTGTACCATGAGCTCTGGGTCTCACGTCCCCATGTCCCCATTGTCCCCTTCCAGCACAGCTTTGTCCTCACTGCCACAGCATCACCAGTGGGTCTGAAGCGTGTTCTCCCCCTGGATACCTGCCCCACGAGCCACGGATCCAGCTGGCAGCGATGGCTCTGTCCCTGTGCCAGCCACAACAACCAGCGGCAGAGGCAAAGGGAGCTGAAAGGTGCCAAATGGAGCTGCTGGGACTGAGATTTCCCCCTTTTGGGGGAGCGGGATGAGCTTTCCAGCTCTTTTCCCTGTCCCAGTTATGGTTTACGCTCTGGAGCAGTGGCAGTGGCAGTAGGATGGGCTCCTTGGGCTGCCTGGGGTACCAGGGTCCATCTCCATGGATGTGCTGTGAGAGGCTCATCTCACACAAGCTGAGGGGGAGGAAAAGATCAAGCAATCCTGATTTCCACGGCAGGGGCTGGACCTGGATGAGCTTTAAGGTCCCTTCAACCCAAGCCATTCCAGGATTCCATAAATTTGGCTTTTCCACTCTTGTCCCCATGCTCCAAACCTTCATTTTGGTGGCGACAGCACCAGGCCTGATGCAGCCCCTGTTGCACCTCACAACGTTGGGGTTCTCCACATTCCTCAGCTCCTCACATCCCTGCTGTGACATCCCTGGAGCTTACGGATCCTCTCCATGGAAGCTGTGACCTCCTGACACGCTGCCTCAGGATGCAGGATGGGAGCTGCAGGCTTGGAAGCAGTCACAACCCCAAATCCATGGGGATTTTGGTACCTCCAGCAGCTCCCATCAGATCCCACCTCCCCTTTGCTTCCAGGGGCTGTGCTGAATGAAGGGGACACAAGGCAGAGGGTGAGCACCCCCCGGGCTCTGCATGGATTGGAATGGGGAAACCTGCCTGCAGTAAGAGCCCAGGGCAACGGGAGCATCCCGGCTTCTTCCTCCGAGTGCTCTTCCTCCTCCTCTTCTGCAGGCATGGTAAGGAACTGCATGGACAGAGCCATAGGTACCCACAGGAGCATCAGGGGGGTAACTGGGAGCTGACTGGAGGGAGTGGAAGATGCTCTCATTGCAGGAAACTTGGGCAGGATCCGAGTGCCCAGAGGGAAGCATGCCCACCAGCATCACCCAGGGAACCCTCCATCCCCCTGCTCTCCCGCAGAGGTGTTTTCCCTTTTCCCTCTATTATATCCCAAGACAAACCAGGGAGCAGCCACATTCCAAGGTCTCCTAGTGACAAGCACCAGCCGTATCCATCCCTCCATCCCTCGCTTTCCTTCCTGCATCCCAGGGACTGTGCTATGGGTGAGCTCACCTTGCCCTGCCCATTCTGCATTCCCTTATGGATAGGGCAGCTGTTCCTAAATGACGCCTATTGGGATGAGCTCCTCAGCTCTCCTGGAGCTGTGGTACCTGGCACTGCCTTCTGCAGCATGGAGGCAGCACGAGTGAGGGGCAGGATGTCCTCAGTGCAGCCAAGCAGCTCACTCAATGCAACCGCACATCCCGGCCAAGGCTGAAATGGGAAGAAGGGGTTTCCCCAGCTCAGACATTCCCGTTTGTCCCCGGGAAGCCCCGGGGTGAAGAATCCCTCTTGGAGCCACGTCCCGGGGCCACAGGCATAGCTCGTGCTCTGGCACTCAGCCGTGCTCGTGTCCCGGGTACCATCCAACTGGATACAGGACTCCCAGTGACTTTCCTGCAGCAGGAAAACCGGGATTTATTCCCTTGCAGCATCATCCAAACAGGCCATGGAGCTAATTACAACAGATTCAGGGCACCCTAATGACTTCCCTCTGCCGGCTTCCTGCAGCAGGAAAACCGGGATTCATTCCCAGGCATCATTCAAACAGCCCACAGGCTTAGTTCCAGCAGGGAGATATGGAAGCGCCTCCGTCACGAGATGCTGGGAGGGGAAGGGGCTGCCCTTTCCCACCTTTACACTGCATCCCGTGCCTTCCAGTGTCCTCCCAGTGCAAGATCCTGCGCTGCAACTCAGAGTACGTGGCGGCCACGCTGAACCTGCGTGGCACCGACCGCAGCGCCGGCTACTGCGATGCCCTGCGCTCCTACTCCCGCTGCACCCGCAGGACGGCGCGCACGTGCCGCGGGGACCTGGCCTATCACTCTGCTGTGCACGGCATCGAGGACCTCATGATCCACAACAACTGCTCCAAAGAAGGTCCCACATCCCCGCCCCGGCCCCGGCCCCCTCCCAACCACCAGGGCTTGGAGCCTCTCGCTATGTGTGACTACGAGAAGAGCTTTGTCTACAAGCATGGCCAAGCGCCCAGCTACCAGCACTGCGCCGCCTTCGGGGACCCCCACATCCGCACGTTCCACGATGACTTCCACACGTGCCGGGTGGAGGGCTCCTGGCCTCTCCTGGACAACGAGTACCTGTTCGTGCAAGCAACCAGCTCACCGGTGGCCAAGGGCTCCAACGCAACGGTCACCAGCAAGGTAACGCTTGGGGATGCTTGGGGATGGTGGGGATGCAGGAAGGGCTTAGGGTGCTTCCTACACCCTCTAAAGTGGCTGGAGGGCAGGTTAACCCACATGGGAGCAGCAACGAGGGTCTGCATGAAGGACTGGGATGAAGGACATTCCCCATGGAGCTGGATGAGCTTTAAGGTCCCTTCTGACCCAAAGCATCCTATGAGTAGCAGGAAACACTGAAACAGGTTGCCCAGAGGAGCTGTGGTTGCTCCATCAAGGCCAAGGTTGGATGGGGCTTGGAACAACCTGGTCTAGTAGTGGCTTTAGATGACCTTTAAGGCCCTTTCCAACCCAAACCACTCTGTTATTCCATGAGTGCCGTTTTCCCCAAGGGACTGTGCCAGTGGGGGAAAGCTGGATGAGGGATGGGGCCAAGACCAGCAAGATGAACCCCACTGCGATACGCTCTCTTGCAGCTCACCATCATATTCAAGAACATGAAGGAGTGCATCGACCAGAAGGTCTACCAGGCGGAGATAGACAACCTCCCCGCTGCCTTTGAGGACGGCTCGGTGAACGGCGGCGAGAGGCCAGGCGGGAGCAGCCTGGCCATCCGGGAGCGCAGCGCCGGGCGGCACGTGGAGATCCGCGCGCAATACATCGGCACCACCATCGCGGTGCGCCAGGCCGGCCGCCAGCTCTCCTTCTCCATCCGGGCGGCCGAGGAGGTGGCGCGAGCCTTCACGGAGGAGCAGGACCTGCAGCTCTGCGTCACCGGGTGCCCCCGCAGCCAGCGCATCTCCCGCTCCGAGTGCTGCCGGGGACTGGTGGCGGCCGACGTGGCACGAGCCTTGTGCAAGGAGATGCTGCCCGTGGAGGACGTCTACTTCCAGTCGTGTGTGTTCGATGTGGTGACCTCCGGCGATGCCAACTTCACCATGGCAGCCCATGGAGCACTGGAGGATGCCAGGGTCTTCCTTCCCAACGCGGAGAAGCTGCACATCTTCCAGGCTGGGGCGGGCTGCCCACGGGTGTCTTCTTCTTCCTTCCTCCTCCTCCTCCTCACCTCTGGTCTTTGGGTTGTTCTGTTGCACTTTTAGCTCCAGGTGGCGTTGTGTACAACTCAGGGGACACATCCAGCCCTTCCACCAGCCTGCCCATAGGGGTAACATGTGCTGGCTCCAGACCCATGCCTTGCAGATGGAGATCATCTCAGATCAAGCGCTTCCATGGCAAGAAGGAATCAGAGGCCTTTGGAGTGAGGCACCGGTTGCACTGACTGAACCCAGTTCCTCTCCTGAAGGCAGATCTGCTCTTGGGTTCCTTTTCCTAGCGGGCACATTGCAGCCATAGCAAAGAAGAGGTACCCAGGATGAAAACCTCTCTGACCCTCAAAGCTTTCCCATAGACTTGCACTTCTCCACTGTTCCTACAGCAGACTTTACCCAGGAACCCAACAGATCCAGGAATAATGAGCTCAAAGCCCAGTTTTAAGCAGTCAAAACTTGTTTGGTGGATCTGGGCCACTTTATCAGCTGCTCCCAAAGCGATGCTGGAGCAGAGCAAGGCAATGAGTGGGTGAGTGGAGCGTTGAGATTTTGGAGCTGTGAATCAACCGTTTCGGGCTGTATCCTCCTCTCTTGGGATCAGCAGCATGCTGGTTTCCAGCGCTGGGAGCTGCAGGGTATCAGGTCTCTGACCTTTCAGGCCATTTGCTATTGCCCCTTCTTGCCTTGGCACTCGATGTATCTAGTCCTGGACTTTGGACCAGCGCTGAGTTCCAGGGAGGAAAAACACCCCTTGGTGTCCCTCTCCCTTGGGATTCCCTGTCACTGTCTCAATCCAACCCAGCCATTGGGGTTCACTTGCAGAAGAGGATTAATAATGGAGACCCGGAGCTCTATCAGTGGGCAGATGAATGTGGAGGGGAGGCCCAAAGAGATGTTTAATGTATGGAACAGGTTTTAAGAGTTCCATATGATAAGAAATCTTTGCCGTATGCAAAGACTTCTTCTTTTCCCATTAAAGAACCTGGAACCAGCAGAAGAAGCTTGCAAAGCCTTTCGGAGGCAGAGAACTCCCAGGGGGACGAAAGGGATGCAGGAACGGATGCGCCAAGCTCTAGGGCTGCTTTTCCAGCTCCTATTTCCCATCTGCAGTTCCCTTGCTCAGTGCTTTGGGTCTGTTCATCCCCTGGTTCTTCTGCAGGGAGCACAGAGAGTCAATATGGGAAGATGTCGTGGATCCCTCAGCATCTTCCCTCCTCCACACAGGGACGAGCGGGAATGTTGTTCCATCGCCTGCTTGGTGCTCACTGATCCCCCAAGGTTTTGACATTAAAGTGTCTATTTTTGAAGCCCTCATTTCCTGTCATCTGTGTCTTTATTCCTTTGCTGGGCAGCAGCAGGTGAAGATATTAATATCTCGCCTTCCACCCACTGCTCCTTTTAGCTCTGGAGCCACTCGTGCTCTATATACACATGCACTGAATGAGGAGAGGACGCCAACCAGCCCTGCACTCCAGCACGTTCCCATGGGCACAATGTTCTCCCTAGGGATAAAACCCAGCATTGATCGTGCTGCAGCTCCTTAGAGAACCCGGATTCACTTGGCCTGGTCTTAAAAGGTGCGACACTTCCAGGGTGAAGGGTCTGCAACAGCACCCAGGGATGCTACACAACATCCTGGTCATGCCACAGGGACACATTTGATGATGTGGGTTATGATGATCCTTTAGATTTTGGCCAATGGAGCCGATCAACAGGAATGTTCTAGGGAAAGGGAGATTTTCCTAACGGAGAGATGAGGAATTGGACAAGAGAAGGTTCAGGGGGGACCTGATGGCTCCCTACAACTGCCTGACAGGAGGATGGAGCCAGGAGGGGCTGGGCTCTGCTCCCAAGGGATGGGACAAGATGAAATGGCCTCAAGCTGCACCAGGGCAGGTTTAGATGGAGACTGGGAAGAGTTTATCCACCTAAAGGGTGCTCAGGCGTTGGAACAGGCTGCCCAGGGCAGTGCTGGAGTCACTGTCCCTGCAAGTGTTCCCAAACCATGCAGACAAGACCCTCAGTGCCATGGGTTAGTGCTGGGGAGCAGTTGGACCTGCTGATTCCATGATTTTCTGATCATAGGAATATATATAATATCTCCTCATAGGGCTTCCTAACACTAAACCATACTAGGAGCATCATCCAGATGCTCCTTGAAGGGATGACTTTGGCCAGCACCCTATGGAAGGGCTGAAAGAGACCCTAAAATAGACCATGCTGAGGGCTGAAGTTCTGATTGTGCTTCAGCAGGTATTGGGCACCCACAACACATCACAAGGCCACCTCACATGGGACACAGATTAAACCCGAGCTGCAGCATCAAAGGGGACGGCGCCTGTTGTGTTCTCTGCATGCTCCACCTCTGCAGCAGCCCTTCCACAGCCCTGCGAGCACAGGAGGGACCTTTCCAGGCCTGGCACACTGGAGCCTGCGCTAAGGGAGCGGAACGTAGGCATGGATCCAAGCACCCTGATGTCAACAGGAGCATTTCCATTGACGTCAGTAGGCTGGGATCGAGCCCTTCCATGGCCCGGCTTATGTCACCTGCTGCAACAGACACCAGCATCTTCCACAACAAGCCCACTTTGGACCATTCTGCACCCACACTCCCAACCTGGGCTGTTGGAGCAAGGGAATTCCTGGCCTGGATCCAACCTGAGATCTTCCTGTCCTGGAAGATGGTTGCCTTGCAGGAAGGGGTGAGAAGCCTGGGACTGTCTGCTCCACTTTGATCCCATCTCATTCCAGCTTCTAGTAAGGAAAGACGTGCCAGGGCATGAGGTGCAGCAGCCAAACCTGCTGCTTCTATGGGTCATAAACTACTCTGACCATCATACACATTGGGCAATGTCACCAGCAGGGACCAGGGATGGGGACAGTGGCTGAAACATGGGATGTTTCTTCATGTTTCTCCTCGTTTGGTATGGAAAAACTATCTCAGAGCACAGAAGGGAAATGAACTGGAGATAAACTGCCAATGGCATTTGGACCTACAGAGATACACATGGTTTTGAGCCTCTTGCAGCCATTCGCTCCTTACAGATACCCAAAGTAAAGCTCAATGCTAAACATACTCATGGAGCATCATCAAAACACAAGGGATTAGCTCAGGGCAGCCAAATTGAGACCAGTCTCACTTAACCATGGTTCCTTGGACAGGGCAGGCCAAATATACCCATACCCTGGGTCTTGTCCGTGCAACCCACCCGGGGGCATGGGGAATCCCTCCTGTGTCATTCCCGGCCAGGCCTCTAGATGTCCACACAACCCAAAGGACGAGGTCCTCACCCCGAGCCACCACCGAACGCTCCCAGGACGGTTCCATCCCAGCCCGGTTTTGCTGGGCTCAGTGAGGGTGAAGGAGGTCAAGGAGGGGGTCCCCACACCCCAGTTGTAGCCACCCAACCTGGTTCTCTACATCCACATCATCTCCATCTGATGTTGGGGGTGAGCATCTCCAGTGAGAGTCCCCTTGCTCCCATTCACACACTGGGAGCCTTGGAGTAACTTTGGGTGCTAAAAGGGAGGAAATTCCCCCATTTCCCTGCTCTCTCCAGCATCTTCCAAGGAACAAAGGGATGAAGCAGGGATGGAATCGCAGGAAAACTTTTGTTTTACGCTGCTTTTCCCTCCCTTCAGGCCGCAAAAGGCAAAGGGGAGCCCTTTGTGGACCCGTCTGGCCATGGGAGGAGCTGGATTTACTCTCAGAAGGGGAAGGTTTGGCCGATGGAGCCCAGGAGAGGTCACGCTCTCCCAGCGGGAGGAAAGAGCTTAAGCAGAGTTGGGAGCAGATGATGGACACGGGACTTTCCACGCTCTGCTTCAAATTCCTCCTTGTTTATGGCTCGGTTCAGGCTCTCGTCACAGGCTCCGGTTATCCCTTCCTCTGTTACAGCACTGCCTGCAAGAGAAGTGACCACATCCCACCACAGCAAAGAGCCGCCGGCGCCTGTGTCCGAGCTGGGAATTCCGAGAGGAATTCTCCCTGCTCAACACGGGGAAAAGGGGATCTTGATCCATGATCCGGCCACGAAGCCCTGTGCACCCCTGTATGCAGAGATACATGGAATGAGATGGGTTGGGAGGGACTTTAAAGCTCATGCAAAGCCAAGGTCATGGGACAAGCGGTGGCCTCCCAGGAGCCACCCAAGCCCTGGAGCCGCTTGTTTTCCAGTGGAATCGTGAGATTTATCCATCATGTTCCCTGTGCACAAACAACCTCGCCAGAGGAAATGCCTTTTCCAGCCCCGTTCCCGACCAGGCACATTCTGTCCCATTGTGAATCCCTTCCTGCCCCACTCCTCCCCTCCTCGCTGCCTGGAATTTGCTGGAAGCAGCCATATATGGTGAAAACCATGGCGAAAACTCCATGGAGAGGCTACAGCCCCGGCATGGACCCACCGTGTATCCCAGGTCGGGATCCTGGTGCCAGCTGGGATAAAGGACACTGTGCCAGGAGAGGAGTTTTGACTCCCAATAAGCTAAACCAGGGAATAGCCAAGAAAAAAAGGCTTTTGTCCACGCCAGGCTTTTCTCCCAGGTGGGATCCAGACGGATGGTGGGAATCAGGGCAGTTTTTCAGGAATCAGGATCAGTTGCTCTTGCGCTGCCCAGTTCCTCCTCCGTGACCCACGCAGCAGCACCAGCTCCCCATGAGTCACCCCAGGGCCTGGCTTCTCCCTCAACCCAACCCCGAAGCTCTGAAACCCGGCTATTCCCAGTGCCTAAGGCAGCATTCCCAGCCATGCGGGCAGGAACACCGGGACAAGGCTCTGGCTGTTCTCTTCATCCACCTTTGCTCACAATTAAGGTGGGGGGAGGATGCTCCAAGCAGCGTTCCCTGTGGGAAATAAGCTGAAAAGAGGGAAAATGCCTTAAAATAGCTTAGGAAACTCCCAAAAGCTGTTCCCTAGAATTCCCAGGGGCTTCTCTTCCAATGCCCTTGATGTGTTTGAAGGGGACACTTTGAAGTTTCCTTGTTTTCACAGTATAGAATTCCTCAGCTTTTCCAACCCTCTTGTCGAAGCCAGGGTGGGAAACGTGAAGCGTGTTCCTTAGGACATTATGGAGTGGGCAGGAATTGCCAGCTGGATAAGGGTTAGGAGAGCAAAGGGCAAGGGCTGATTGACAGCTAAAGAGAGGACCTGGGCTGTGGAACGTGCCTTTGACAGTGTCTTTGGCAAGCTGAGGCCTCCATCATCCTTTGACATTGCTGGAATGTGCTTTACTGTCCATGAGCAGAGCCAGGGGCTGGATATGGCTCCCATGGATAGATGGGCACCAAAGGAAACCGGAGAAGGAGAGCGTAAACAGGGCTCCTATGGCGCAGATCCAAGCCGGGGGCTTTGGGATCAAATATCCCGGAGCTGGCAAGGCTGGGAAGCAGAGTTTCTCCTTGTTTTGCCAAATCAGAACAAATACATTCTTCTTTAACCCAGCACGTTTTTCCTGGTGCGCAGTGGGATCCGATGGGATGAGATCGCTGGCACCAGGGAAAAGGTGCAGTTCTTCTATGATGGACCCTGTTGGGATCTGATTTGCTCCCAGAAAGGGAATTTGTCCTGTGGCTTGGCAGGAGAACAGTTTATACCCTGCACCTTATCAGTTTATGCTATCAGGTGTGAATTGACTCCGGGGAAGGACTGGATAGGGAGCAAGAAAAACAAGGAGCGTGCCAGGAACACAGGGACAAACAAGCTCCAGAGGACAATGGAGACAACGACGCACTAAACTCCGTCCTTTTTCCTCAGGCCGGGTGGGGAGGCCTCGGGAACCCCCGTTTTCCATTCTTGCTCCCAAACGCCCACTGTTTTCCCATTTCCTGAGCTGTTAAAGGATTAATGGCTTGGAAAACCAAGGGGCAAAAGAGCCCGCCCTTGCCCGGGAGGGGTAACTGTGCAGGGAAATGAGCTGGGAAAGCACACTGGAGGGTTTCTTGGTGTTGAAAGGCTCCTCTGGGGACAATGCACTGTCCTGCCCCCCACTTCCCAGCTGGAAAACAGGGAGGGGGCTGCGCTGACCATGGGGTGTGGGCTGCGCTGACCATGGGGTGTGGTGTTCGCCACCTCTTTTTCTCCTTCTTGAGGAGCAATACATCCACCCCACCGTGTTTTATACAGCACCGTGGATGGGGAGAGGCCTCTCCAAGGTGAGGTTTTGGTCCCCAACCCCAAATCCGCCTTTTTTAACCCCAAATAATGGGGGGGGGGGGGGCACACACCGGGCTGAGGGGAGACCAAGGCGGAAGGTGGGAACACCGGGGGGGGGCTGGGGAAGGGGGGGGGGAGCCCCCATTGGGCTGACGGCAGCCCCGGGACCGCTCCCAGTTCACCCAGTACCGGCCCGGGCTGGGAGCGGCTTCCCCCGCCCTCCTGCCTGGGAACATGACATCCTGTCCCCTGCTCCCCATTGGCCACCGCCGCCTGCAGTGCTCGCTCCCCATTGGCCCGCCGCGCTGTCACTCCGCCCCCTTCACCTTCTCCCCTCCTCCCTCCTCTCCGCTGAGCACGCTCCCCTCTTCTTCACACGCTGTCCACGCTCCGCACTCTGCGCTCTGATTGGCCGGCGGGCTTGTAAACAAGGCGGCCGCAGCCAATGGCGGCGCTGATCACGCGGGCAGCACGCCTGTCCACGCGCCCTCGCTGTGGCGCCGCTGGCATCCACAGGCGCGGGCGGAGGCGGGGCCGCGCGGCTGAGGCTATAAAAGGGCCGCGGCGGGCGGGGGCCCCGCTCAGAGCGCCCTGGAGCAGCGGAGGGAGCGCGACTCGTGCGAGCTCGCGGACGGCGGAGCCGAGGGTTCGAGACCCCGTCGCGACCGAAAGCAACCGGTTTCCGGGCTCTTTTCCTCCTCAAGAGGTGAAAGCAGCTCCGCTCAGCCATGGTGATGTTCAAGAAGGTGAAGACCTTCGTGATGACCTTCAGTGAGCCGGAGAAGATCTACTGCAGCGGGGAGAAGGTGGTGGGACGGATACTGGTGGAGGTGGCCGAGGTCACTCGCGTCAACGCCGTCAAGGTGCTGGCCTGCGGGGTGGCCAAAGTGAACTGGACCAAAGGGCCCCAGCAGTGCAGGCAGGAGATGGAGTACCTGCGCTTCGAGGATGTCCTGAGCCTGGAGGAGCAGCCCACTGGTGAGGATATGGGGCTGGGAGGTGGGGAGGGAAGGGCTGGAAGGGGTTTTTCCTGGTTGGGAGGTTGAGCAGTCATGGGTGAGTTGTGCTGAGCAGGCTGAGTGGGGTTGGATGGTGGTGGAGTCCTAAGAGGAATAAGGATGTTCATTGAAACTTGTGCAACAAAAGGGCTTGGCTAAGACAGGCTCAAAGTTGGAAAGCTGGGGGCTAAAACTAAAGCATAGAGAAACCACTGAGTGTTCTGGGGCGCAGGGAACAGGCGCGGAGTTGGCCTCGGCTGGGGAGCCTCACCCAAGGGCCAGAGTCTCTTCCTCTGGGCATGGAGAGCTCCTTCTGCAGCGCTCCCATTGGGAAGGCACGAGCGAGGGACGTGACCAAGTGTCCCACGAGATAACGGGGGTGACGTGAAGTCTTGGCAATAGAGAGCAGTGGGAACAGGGTGTTGGCTGCAGCCCATCGGGAAGTGGTGTCCCAGCCGCGGGCAGGGATGTTGTAAGCAATGAGGAGACAGGGCTGTCCTGGGGGCAGGTGGAGGCAGCTCTTGGCCAACAGCTTCCCTTGCTCCTCCCCTGTGTGAGCAGAGCTGAGGGGAGCACTGAGGAATGAAACTGGTCCTTCTCACACTTCTCTTCCCCTTTTCTTTCCCAGATGGGGATGGCTCCGTGATCCTGAGACCTGGCAACAAATATGAGTACAAGTTTGGATTCGAGCTTCCCCAGGGGTAAGTCTTTGATGGAACCCTGCTTCTTAAAATGGGATAGGGATGGAGAAGAAGCTTCCTGTTGCCTTAGCTGTGCATGACGAGCCTCTCTTTCCACAGTCCCCTGGGCACCACCTTCAAGGGGAAGTATGGCTGTGTGGATTACTGGGTCAAGGCTTTCCTGGAGCGCCCATCCTATCCCACTCAAGAGATCAAGAAGCGCTTCGAGGTGATGGACCCAGTCGATGTGAACACCCCAGAGCTTCTGGTAAGTGCTGGCTGTCTCCAGGCATCCCAGGGAGAGGAGCCTTCGGGCAGGGTCGCTCCGACCTCTAGCATTAAGGCTCCTCTAATGGGCTTTGTTGCTGAGTGGAGATTAAATACTTAGTTCTTAAGCTCTCGTTGCTACTAGCAATGTACACCAGGGTGGATAAAGGGAAGCACTTGTTTCACTGCGAGACACTCAAACCTCATGGGGAATTGGAAGCTTTGCTTGGAAAACCCAGAGGAGCAGGATGGGAATGGCGGATGGGTTCCACCTGGGTAACAGTCTCTCTCCTCCACAGTCTCCAGTTGCTGCCAAGAAGGAGAAGAAGGTGTCGTGCATGTTCATCCCCGATGGGCGTGTGTCTGTCAGTGCTCAGATCGACAGGAAGGGGTTTTGTGATGGTAAGAGCCTCTTGCAGCAGGGGAACAAGCAGAGCTGGGTGGAGGAGATACTGAAAGTGGACATCCCGCAAGGAAAAGGCTCCAGTCTTAACACCCAATGTGGTTCCTTCCCCAGGCGATGACATCTGCATCAACGCCGACTTCGAGAACACATGCTCGCGCATCGTGGTGCCCAAGGCAGCCATCATAGCCAAGCACACCTACCTGGCCAACGGGCAGACCAAGGTCTTCACCCAGAAGCTCTCCTGTGTCCGGGGCAACCACATCATCTCGGGCATGTCAGAGTCCTGGCGGGGCAAAACTATCAGAGTGAAAAAGCTCAAACCTTCCATCTTGGGCTGCAACATCCTGCGTGTGGAGTACTTCCTGCAGGTGAGCACCGTGGGACCCTGCTTGTTTTGGGGGTGAAGCCTCCTTGTTTTTGGAGCCCAACATCCCTTACATCTCCTGGTCTCACCCTCACAGATCTATGTAAGCGTCCCGGGCTCCAAGAAGATCATCCTGGAGCTGCCCCTGGTCATCGGCAGCCGCTCGGGCATTGGCAGCCGCAGCTCCAGCATGGCCAGTCAGGCCAGCTCTGAGATGAGCTGGGTGAACCTGAACCTTCCCGATGCTCCTGAAGGTGAGTGCTGAACCCCACAGCTCAGGGTTGGGGGGCTCAGGGGTGCTGGGGGTGCAGCAGTGAGCTCATGGCTCCCTCCATCCCTGCAGCACCTCCGTGCTACCTGGACATTGTCCCTGAGGACCATCGCCTGGAGAGTCCCACCACACCGCTGCTGGATGACACCGACAGCTTCGACAGCCCCATCTTCATGTATGCACCCGAGTTCAAGTTCATGCCACCACCCACCTATACGGAGGTGAGCGGGGTGAAGACAATGGATGGTGTTTCCCATTGGGATGAAATAGATCCCTTGGGATCTACAGAGCCTGCTCTCTTTCCTCCCTCAGGTGGATCCCTGCATCGCCAACAACAATGTGCAGTGAGGTGAGAGTGACTCTTCCTGCTTTTTCCGGACTGCTGCTGGCCGCCACGCAGTCCCAGCGCCCTGCCCCGGGCAGTGGGCATGGAGGAGGTGCTGCAGCGTCCTTCCGAGCCTGGGTGTTCCCTCGGGACCTCGCCTTGCTGCCGGAATCCTGTGGAAAAACCAGTCCCAAACCCCTGAGGTGCTTCCCTGGAAATGGGGGAGCCTCGAGGTGGAGGTTGCAGAGCCAAGGGGGAGAAGAGGCAGATCCAACCCAAAGAGACTTGATTCCAAAGCAAAACCAAGCCATGGACGCTGTTCATAGGGATATAGCGCTGCCTCTGATCCAATTTGATCCACCATCCTCAGGGACCTCGGTGCTGTGCCGGGATGTGCCATGAGCATAGTTGGTTGTTGGTCTTGAGCGTTGTTGCTGCTGCCACAATAGAGAGGCCACAATGGAGGGAGGCCTCCTGTGGAGGTCGAGTTGTTCCCGAGTGCTGGAACCAAACTCCATCGGCTCTTCCCTGGGAAAGGAAGAGCTCTGGAATCTGGAATGCCTCCAGTGTTGGCCATATGGCAGCAAGTTCTTTTTGTACTTGTTTTGTAGTTAGTTGTGGGGGGGAGGGGCTCTTTTGTACCACTGACACCGTGTGCCCCTGTGGGGTGACGTTTGTAATAAAGATCCAATGCGATTGTCAGGCTCTGGAGTCATGGAATGGGTGGGGTGGGAATGGGCCTTTACAGCTCATCTGCAGCCACGGGCAGGGACCCCTTCCACCGGAGCAGGATGCTCCAAGCCCTGTGTCCAACCTTGCCTTGAGCACTGCCAGGGATGGGGCAGCCACAGCTTCTCTGGGCACCCTGTGCCAGCGCCTCAGCACCCTCACAGGGAAGAGCTTCTGCCTAAGAGCTCAGCTCAGTCTCCCCTCGGGCAGGTTAAAGCCATTCCCCTTGGCCTGTCCCTACAGGCCCTTGTCCCAAGCCCCTCTCCAGGTTTCCTGCAGCCCCTTCAGGCACTGGGGCTGCTCTCAGGTCTCCCCTTCAGGAGCCTTCTCTTCTCCAGGCTGCCCCAGCCCAGCTCTCTCAGCCTGGCTCCATGGCAGAGCTGCTCCAGCCCTCGCAGCAGCTCCGGGGCCTCCTCTGTCACCCCAGAGCTGGAGGCAGCGGTTGTGGGGTGGGGGGGTTATCCCGATGCCCCTCAAAGGAGCAGTTTTCTCACCCCAGGATCCGCAGCTCCCGCTCCCCCCGCGCTGTTTTCCGGGGGATGTGGGTGAAAGTTGACGCTGGATCGAGGAACGGGACCGGGAGAGGAAAAACAGCCTCGACCTTGGCTCCGCTCCTCACCCCTGCCCCACTTGGAGCCTGCCCCGGGCCCAGCGCCACGGCGCCGGCTCCCACCGGGCCTCAGTTTCCCCAGCACTTATCTCCCTGCAGGGCTCCGTGAGCTCTTATCTCTGCCGTGCCAGCCCGAGCACACGAGCACATCCCCACGGCTCCATCCGGGCCTCAGTTTCCCCCCCTGGCGTCGTGGTGCCCATTGCTCCAAGACCATGGCACCCGTTGCTCTGTCTCCTTGTGTGCCTCAGTTTCCCTCCCCAGGGGCACAGCACCCATTGCTCCAGCTCCCTTCGTGCCTCAGTTTCCCTCCCTGGGGTCCTGGTATCCATTACTCCAGTGCCGTAACACCCATTGCTCCAGCTCCTTCCGTGCCTCAGTTTCCTTCCGTGGGGTCATGGCACCCATTGCTCCAAGACCATGGCACCCATTGGTCTGTCTCCTTGTGTGCCTCAGTTTCCCTTTCCAGGGGCACAGCACCCATTGCTCTAGCTCCCTTCGTGCCTCAGTTTCCCTTCCCGGGGTCGTGGTACCCATTGCTCCAGGGCCATGCCTCCCAAGGCTCCAGATCCCTCCGTGCCTCAATTTTCTTCCCTGGGGTCATGGCACCCCTTGATCCAAGACCATGACACCCATTGCTCTTTCTCCTTGTGTGCCTCAGTTTCCCTCCCCAGGGGCACAGCACCCATTGCTCTGGAACCGCAGCACCCCTTGTTCCAGCTCCTGTGCCTCAGTTTCCCTTCCGGGGGTCATGGCAGCCATTGTTGCAAGACCATGGCACCCATTGCCTTCATTCATGCCTCAGTTTCCCTCCCTGAGATCATAGCACCCATTGTTCCAAGACCGTGTCTCCCACTGCTTCAGGGCCATGGCAGCCACTGCTCCAGCTCTCTCTGTGCCTCAGTTTCTCTTCCTGGGGCCATGGCTCCCATCGCTCCATGGCTCCCATCGCTCCATGGCATGGCTCCCATGGCTCCAGCTCCCTTCCTGCCTCAGTTTCCCTCCCCAGGAGTACAGCACCCATTCACTGCTCTGGAAGCTCAGCACCCATGGCTCCAGCTCCCTTCCTGCCTCAGTTTCCCTCCCCAGGGGCTCAGCACCCATTCACTGCTCTGGAAGCTCAGCACCCATCACTCCAGCTCCCTTCCTGCCTCAGTTTCCCTCCCCAGGGGCTCAGCACCCATTCACTGCTCTGGAAGCTCAGCACCCATTGCTCCAGCTCTCTCTGTGCCTCAGTTTCCCTCCTCAGGGGCTCAGCACCCATTCACTGTTCTGGAAGCTCAGCACCCATGGCTCCAGCTCCCTCTGTGCCTCAGTTTCCCTCCCCAGGGGCTCAGCACCCATTCACTGCTCTGGAAGCACAGCACCCATGGCTCCAGCTCCCTTCCTGCCTCAGTTTCCCTCCCCAGGGGCTCAGCACTCATTCACTGCTCTGGAAGCTCAGCACCCATGGCTCCAGCTCCCTTCCTGCCTCAGTTTCCCTCCCCAGGGGCTCAGCACCCATTCACTGTTCTGGAAGCTCAGCACCCATGGCTCCAGCTCCCTCTGTGCCTCAGTTTCCCTCCTCAGGGGCTCAGCACCCATTCACTGCTCTGGAAGCTCAGCACCCATGGCTCCAGCTCCCTCTGTGCCTCAGTTTCCCTCCCCAGGGGCTCAGCACCCATTCACTGCTCTGGAAGCACAGCACCCATGGCTCCAGCTCCCTTCCTGCCTCAGTTTCCCTCCCCAGGGGCTCAGCACTCATTCACTGCTCTGGAAGCTCAGCACCCATGGCTCCAGCTCCCTCTGTGCCTCAGTTTCCCTCCCCAGGGGCTCAGCACCCATTCACTGCTCTGGAAGCACAGCACCCATGGCTCCAGCTCCCTTCCTGCCTCAGTTTCCCTCCCCAGGGGCTCAGCACCCATTCACTGCTCTGGAAGCTCAGCACCCATGGCTCCAGCTCCCTCTATGCCTCAGTTTCCCTCCCCAGGGGCTCAGCACCCATTCACTGCTCTGGAAGCTCAGCACCCATGGCTCCAGCTCCCTTCCTGCCTCAGTTTCCCTCCCCAGGGGCTCAGCACTCATTCACTGCTCTGGAAGCTCAGCACCCATGGCTCCAGCTCCCTTCCTGCCTCAGTTTCCCTCCCCAGGAGTACAGCACCCATTCACTGCTCTGGAAGCTCAGCACCCATCACTCCAGCTCCCTTCCTGCCTCAGTTTCCCTCCCCAGGGGCTCAGCACCCATTCACTGTTCTGGAAGCTCAGCACCCATGGCTCCAGCTCCCTTCCTGCCTCAGTTTCCCTCCCCAGGGGCTCAGCACCCATTCACTGCTCTGGAAGCTCAGCACCCATTGCTCCAGCTCCCTCTGTGCCTCAGTTTCCCTCCCCAGGGGCTCAGCACCCATTCACTGCTCTGGAAGCTCAGCACCCATCACTCCAGCTCCCTTCCTGCCTCAGTTTCCCTCCCCAGGGGCTCAGCACCCATTCACTGCTCTGGAAGCTCAGCACCCATGGCTCCAGCTCCCTCTGTGCCTCAGTTTCCCTCCCCAGGGGCTCAGCACCCATTCACTGCTCTGGAAGCACAGCACCCATGGCTCCAGCTCCCTTCCTGCCTCAGTTTCCCTCCCCAGGGGCTCAGCACTCATTCACTGCTCTGGAAGCTCAGCACCCATGGCTCCAGCTCCCTCTGTGCCTCAGTTTCCCTCCCCAGGGGCTCAGCACCCATTCACTGCTCTGGAAGCTCAGCACCCATGGCTCCAGCTCCCTCTGTGCCTCAGTTTCCCTCCCCAGGGGCTCAGCACCCATTCACTGCTCTGGAAGCTCAGCACCCATGGCTCCAGCTCCCTTCCTGCCTCAGTTTCCCTCCCCAGGGGCTCAGCACTCATTCACTGCTCTGGAAGCTCAGCACCCATGGCTCCAGCTCCCTTCCTGCCTCAGTTTCCCTCCCCAGGAGTACAGCACCCATTCACTGCTCTGGAAGCTCAGCACCCATCACTCCAGCTCCCTTCCTGCCTCAGTTTCCCTCCCCAGGGGCTCAGCACTCATTCACTGCTCTGGAAGCTCAGCACCCACGGCTCCAGCTCCCTTCCTGCCTCAGTTTCCCTCCCCAGGGGCTCAGCACCCATTCACTGCTCTGGAAGCACAGCACCCATGGCTCCAGCTCCCTTCCTGCCTCAGTTTCCCTCCCCAGGGGCTCAGCACTCATTCACTGCTCTGGAAGCTCAGCACCCATGGCTCCAGCTCCCTCTGTGCCTCAGTTTCCCTCCCCAGGGGCTCAGCACCCATTCACTGCTCTGGAAGCTCAGCACCCATGGCTCCAGCTCCCTCTGTGCCTCAGTTTCCCTCCCCAGGGGCTCAGCACCCATTCACTGCTCTGGAAGCTCAGCACCCATGGCTCCAGCTCCCTTCCTGCCTCAGTTTCCCTCCCCAGGGGCTCAGCACTCATTCACTGCTCTGGAAGCTCAGCACCCATGGCTCCAGCTCCCTTCCTGCCTCAGTTTCCCTCCCCAGGAGTACAGCACCCATTCACTGCTCTGGAAGCTCAGCACCCATCACTCCAGCTCCCTTCCTGCCTCAGTTTCCCTCCCCAGGGGCTCAGCACCCATTCACTGTTCTGGAAGCTCAGCACCCATGGCTCCAGCTCCCTTCCTGCCTCAGTTTCCCTCCCCAGGGGCTCAGCACTCATTCACTGCTCTGGAAGCTCAGCACCCATGGCTCCAGCTCCCTTCCTGCCTCAGTTTCCCTCCCCAGGGGCTCAGCACCCATTCACTGCTCTGGAAGCTCAGCACCCATTGCTCCAGCTCCCTCTGTGCCTCAGTTTCCCTCCCCAGGGGCTCAGCACCCATTCACTGCTCTGGAAGCTCAGCACCCATCACTCCAGCTCCCTTCCTGCCTCAGTTTCCCTCCCCAGGGGCTCAGCACCCATTCACTGCTCTGGAAGCTCAGCACCCACGGCTCCAGCTCCCTCTGTGCCTCAGTTTCCCTCCCCAGGGGCTCAGCACCCATTCACTGCTCTGGAAGCTCAGCACCCATGGCTCCAGCTCCCTCTGTGCCTCAGTTTCCCTCCCCAGGACCACGGCTCCATCGCTCCAGGACCTCGGCTCCCGTTCCTCCGGCTCTGCCCGTGCCACGGCCGTGCCCCCCCCGCGCTCCCGGGCTCAGCTCCAAGTGGGTGAAAGGTTGCTCCTGCTCCAGGCCAAGTATGGGCAGGAAGAGCCGGGCCCAGGGGGGGCGGCGCGAGGGGGCCACGGCCACCGGGACCCCGACACGGACCCGCACCCCCCAGGAAGGTGTCACCCCCAGTGTGATGTCCTCAATGTGATGTCCCCAGTGTGATCCCCCGAATGTGATCCCCCCCCAGTGTGATCCCCCGAATGTGATTCCCCCCAATGTGATGTCCCCAATGTGATCCCTCCAATGTGATCCCTCCAATGTGATCCCCCCCAATGTGATTCCCCCAATGTGATGTCCCCCCAGTGTGATTCCCCAAAATGTGACGTCCCCCCAATGTGATGTCCCCCTAATCTGATCCCCCCCAATGTGATCCCCCCAATGTGATCCTCCCGATGTGATCCCCCCAATGTGATGTCCCCCAAATCTGATCCTCCCCAATGTGATGTTCCCCAGTGTGATCCTCCCGATGTGATCCCCCCAATGTGATGTCCCCCTAATCTGATCCCCCCCAATGTGATGTCCCCCAATGTGATCCTCCCGATGTGATCCCCCAATGTGATGTTCCCTGAATCTGATCCTCCCCAATGTGATGTCCCCCAATGTGATGTCCCCCAATGTGATGTCCCCAATGTGATGTCCCCAATGTGATGTTCCCCAGTGTGATCCCCCCAATGTGATGTCCCCCCAATATGATCCCCCCAATGTGATGTTCCCGTGTGATCCCCCCAATCTGATCCCCCCACTGTGATGTCCCAACATGATGTCCCCAATGTGATGTTCCCCAATGTGATGTCCCCCCAACCTGATCCCCCCAATCTGATCCCCCCAATGTGATGTCCCAACATGGTGTCCCCAATGTGATGTTCCCCAATGTGATGTCCCCCCAACCTGATCCCCCCCAATCTGATCCCCCAGTGTGATGTTCCCCAATGTGATGTCCCCCCAACCTGATCCCCCCCAATCTGATCCCCCAGTGTGATGTTCCCCAATGTGATGTCCCCCCAACCTGATCCCCCCCAATCTGATCCCCCAGTGTGATGTCCCCCAATGTGATGTCCCCAGTGTGATGTCCCCCCAATCTGATCCCCCCAATGTGATCCTCCCAATATGATCCCCCCAATGTGATGTTTCCCAGTGTGATCCCCCCAGTGTGATGTCCCCAATGTGATGTCCCCCCAATCTGATCCCCTCAATGTGATCCCCCAATGTGATGTTCCCCAGTGTGATCCCCCCAAATGTGATGTCCCCCCAGTGTGATGTCCCCCCAATCTGATCCCCCCAATGTGATCCCCCAATGTGATGATCCCCAGTGTGATCCCCCCAATGTGATGTCCCTCCAACCT